>NC_057710.1:30810074-30829972 GCF_004010195.1 Chiloscyllium plagiosum | reverse complement strand
GGAGTTGAAATGTTGGGCCACGGGGCGGTGTGGTTGATTGGTGCAGGTGTCCCAGAGATGTTCCCTAAAGCACTCTGCTAGGAGGCGTCCAGTCTCCCCAATGTAGAGGAGACTGCATCGGGAGCAATGGATAAAATAAATGACATTGGTGGATGTGCAGATAAAACTTTGATGGATGTGGAAGGCTCCTTTGGGCCTTGGATGGAGGTGAGGGAGGAGGTGTGGGCCCAGGTTTTGCAATTCCTGCGGTGGCAGGGGAAGGTGCCAGGATGGGAGGGTGTGGGTTGGTGGGGGGTGTGGACCTGACCAGGTAGTCACAGAGGGAACGGTCTTTGCGGAAAGTGGTGGGGAGGGAAATATATCTCAGGTGGTGGGGTCCGTTTGGAGGTGGCGGAAATGTTGGCAGACGATGTGGTTTATGCGTAGGTTGGTAGGGTGGAAGGTGAGCACCAGGAGGGATCTGTCCTTGTTACAGTTGGAGGGGTGGGGTCTGAGGGCGGAGGTGCGGGATGTGGAAGAGATGCATTGGAGGCCATCCTAAAGAAGGAGGCCATCTGGTGTGTTCTATGGTGGAATTGGTCCTCCTGGGAGCAGGTGCAGCAGAGGCGGAAGAATTGGGAATACGGGATGGCATTTTTGCAGGAGGTAGGGTGGGAAGAGGTGTAATCCAGGTAGCTATGGGAGTCGGTGGGTTGACACTCCTCTGGCATGACCGTAACTAAGAAAGATTGGAATAACCTGTCAACTTCCACCCCTGCTTCTCTCAGTATAACAACCAATAACCAGATGACTTTCTTATTTTAAACACTTGAGGATAGTGCCGTTGATGTTTATGTGGATTTCAGCGAAATGTTTGACAAGGTCCCGCATGGGAGACTGATGAAGCAAGTAAAAGCACGTGGGATTGAGGGTAACTTGGCAAATTGGATCCCAATTGGCTTAATGATAGGAAACGGATGGTGCTGGTAGAAGGCATTGTGTGAGACTGGAGGCCAGTGTCTGGTGGCACACCAAGAGATCAGGGCAGGGTCCCTTTATTGTTTTTGATATAGATAACAATGTAGATGAGAATGTGGGGAAATGATAAGTAAGTTTACAGATTAGCAAGGTGGTTAATAATGGGGAAGAGCTTCTTGGGTTACATGAAACTATAGATGGGTCAGTCAGAAGGGCAGATGGAATTTAATCCTGAAAAGTGAGATGGTACACTTGGAGTACTCAATGAATAGCAAGGCACAAGGAAGTTCAGAGGAACAGGAATCTTGGTGTACTTGTACACAGATCCCTGAAAGGAGCCGGACAGGATCAGAGGGTTTTTAAGAAGGCATATGGGGCCCTTGTTTTTATCAGTCATGGCATAGATAATAAGAGCAGGGAATTTCTATTAGAGCTAAACAAACCTTTGGTTAGACCACAGCAGAGTACTATTTGCAGTTCAGGTAGTTAAATTGTAGGAAGGATGTGATTGTACTGGAGGGGGTACAGAGGAGATTCACCAGGATGTTGCCTGGGTTGGAACATTCTCGCTACAAACAAAATATGGATAGGCTTGGATTGTTTTTTTTTGAGTTGTAAAAGATTGAGGGGCATGGACAGGAAAGATATGAAGCAGTTGTTCTCTTTAATTGAAGGGTCAGTAACGATGGGCATAATTTTAATTTTCTCTCCCTGGGATGGTGGGAATCTGTAATTCACTGCCTGGGAGGGGGTAGCGGCAGAAAACCTCAGTGGATAAACACTTGAAATGTCAAACATTTAAGCTATGGACCAAATGCTAGAAAGTGGGATTGGTGTAGATTGGCAGAGACTCGATGACCGACAGGCCTGTTCTGTGCTGTATGTTTCTGTGAACAGTGTCTATCTTTTTAAGAATCTCCTCTATTAATTTTTATCCTAATGACTTTCTTTCCTGCCTGTGTACACACTGTGTCATTAATAGCATCCATGTTAGTGAAGACAAATGCAAACTAATCATTTTAAATCCAAGTTATGCATTCTGCCTGCACAAGTAAATCTTTTTTTTGGGCTTCAGTAGATGCTATCTTGCCTTTGACATCATTTTTTTGCAAGGCAATTTTAAAAATCAGGAAAAAATACATGAGAAAACTTTTTGTTACTGTACATACATAGCATTCTTGCATCATCGAAGACCTTCTGCTGATCTATACCCAGTGAGACTGCCCAGTTAGGGCATTTGCTATAAATAAACGCAGCTCTCATTTATTTTGTCACATGTTTATGGTTATCTGGGTAATGTTTGCTGCGATATTACAAGACAGGAAGTAATGAGTGGAATGGAATTCACATAATGTTCTGAAGGACAACTGTTTGATATTTATAATTAAACCCTTTTGACTGTGCATTTGATGTGATAAAAGTCATCCATCATTTTCTTTTTAAAAGCTTAATTATTTTATGGATACATATTCAATTAAGGATGTAGTTTTGGTACACCTCACCCCATTAGCCAGAGTCCACAAAAGACTATAGGTATCTGTCTCCTTTAGAGGTACAGGATATATAGCTTGAGGAGCACCATCCACATGAAGTGTCAGTCAAGGCAAGAATATAGAAATCTGTGAACTACCACAGGCTTTACAAGGAATGAACCCATGCTGCTGGTGTCATTCTGTAGTGTAGTCCTTAGCTTGTTTTATCTTATCATAGTATCATTGTTTTTTTTCTAGATAGTACTGACGAACAAAATGAACTAAAAACAACCATATTGGATTTAGTGCTTGGCAACGAACTAGGCCAGGCATCAGATCTCTTGCTTGGAGAGCATTTCAGTGATAGTGATCACAACTCCTTGGCCTTTACTATAGTCATGGAGAGGGATAAGAGCAAACAGTATGGGAAAGTATTTAATTGGGGGAAGGGGAGTTACAATGCTATTAGGCAGGAACTGGGGCACCTAAATTGGGAACATATGTTCTCAGAGAAATGCATGACAGAAATATGGAGGTTGTTTTAGTGAGCACTTGCTGATAATGCTGGATAGGTATGTCCCACTGAGGCAAGGAAGGGTTGATAGGGTGAAGGAACCTTGAGTGATAAGGGATGTGAAACATCTAGTCGAGAGGAAGAAGGAAGCTTACTTAAGGGTGAGGAGGCAAGGATCAGGTAGGACTCTAGTGAGTTACAAGGTAATCAGGAAGGAACTGAAGAATGGACTTCGGAGAATTAGAGGGGAAATGAAAAAGTCTTGGCAGGTAGGATGAAGGAAAACCTTAAGACATTCTATCCTTATATGAGGAACAAGAGGATGGCCAGAGTGAGGGTAGGGCCGATCAGGGATAGTGGAGGGAGCTTGTGCCTGGAGTCAGAGGAGATAGGGAGGTCCTTAATGAATACTTTGCTTCGGTGTTCACTACTGAGAGGGACCTTGACATTTGTGAAGACAGCATGAAACAGGCTGATATGCTGTAAAAGGTTGACGTTAAGAAGGAGGATGTGCTGAAAGTTTTGAAAAACATAAAGATAGATAAGTCCATTGGGCCTGACGGGATATACCCAAGATTACTATAGGAAGCAAGGGAAGAAATTGCTGCGCCTTTGGCAATGATCTTTGCGTCCTCACTGCCCACTGGAGTAGTGCCAGATGATTGGAGGGTGGCAAATGTTATTCAAGAAAAGGAATAGGGATAATCCTGGGAATGACAGACCAGTCAGTGTTACATCTGTGGTGGGCAAATTATTGGAAAGGATTCTGAGAGACAGGATTTATGATTGCTTGGAAAACCATAGTTTGTTTAGAGATAGTCAGCATAGCTTTGTGAGGAGCATGTCATGCCTCACAAACCTTATTGAATTCTTTGAGGATGTGACAAAACACATTGATGAAGGTAGAGCAGTGGATGTGGTGCACATGAAGTTTAACAAGGCGTTTGATTAGGTTCTCCATGGCAGGTTCATTCAGAAAGGAAGGAGGCATGGGATACAGGGGCATTTGGCTGTCTGGTTACAGAATTCGCTGGCCCATAGAAAACAGAGTAGATGAAAAGTATTCCGCCTGGAGCTCGGTGACCACTGGTATTCCACAGGAATCTGTCTGGGACCTGTGCTCTTTGTGATTTTTATAAAAAACTTGGATGAGGAAGTGGAAGGATGGGTTAGTATGTTTGCCAATGACATGAACATTGATGGAATGTGGATAGTGTGGAGGGCTGTTGTAGGTTGTACCGAGACATTGACAGAATGTAGGACTGGGCTGATAAGTGGCAGATGGAGTTCGAATTGGAAAAGTGTGAAGTGATTCATTTTGGAAAGTCAAATTTGAATACAGGATTAAAGGCAGGATTCTTGGCAGTGTCGAAGAGCAGAGGGATCTAGAGGTCCATGTCCATAGGTCCCTCAAAGTTCCCACCCAAGTTGATAGGGTAATTAAGAAGGCACATGGTGTGTTGGCTTTCATTAGCAGGGGGATTGAGTTTAAAAACTGTGAGGTTATGCTGCAGCTCTGTGGAGCCCTGGTTCGACCACACTTGAAATATTGTGGTCGCCTCATTGTAGGAAGGATGTGGAAGCTTTAGAAGGGTTCAGAAGAGATTTACCAGGATGCTGCCTGGACTGGAGGGCATATCTTATGAAGAAAGATTGAGGGAGCTAGGGTTTTTCTCATTGGAGTGAAGAAGGATGAGAGGTGACTTGGTAGAGTGAATAGTCAGAGAGTTTTTCCCAGGCAGAAATGGCTATCACAAGGAAAAATAATTTTAAAGTGATTGGAGGAAGGTTTAGGGGAGATGTCAGAGGTCAGTTCTTTACACAGAGAGTGTTGGGGGAGTGGAATGCACTGCCAGCAGTGATTGTAGAATCAGATACATTAGGGATATTTAAGCGACTCTTGGATAGGCACATGGATGATAGTAAAATGAAGGGTATGTAGGTTTGTTGGATCGTAAAGTAGGATAAAAGGTTGGCACGACATCGAAGGCCGAAGGGCCTGTACTGTGCTGTACTGTTCTGTGTTCTAAGGAACTGCTGATGCTGGATATCTGAAATTGCTGGAGAATCTCAGCAGGTGTAGCAGCATCTGTGGAGAGAAAGTAGAGTTAATATTTCTGGCCCAATGATCCTTATTGAGAAGTGCTTTTTGTCGTGTAGCCAGGAAAAGGTGGTATTTATGCTGAAGATCAGGGTGGAGAGGGGAAGGGAGCGATGAGGGTGGTGAAGATGGAGCCCAGAAAGAGAGAAAACAGCAGTTGGCTGATGGTGAACTGGTGGAAAGAAAGGCTATTGATGGGGACCATTAGTGGGTAAAAATGGGTTGGCTGTGATGAGAGTAGCCCATGTGATAACAAGGCCTTGGGTGTGGGGTGGGTAAAGAAAATTAATTGTCCACTTCAAAAACTCACTTTCCTATATTTGCTGATAATCCTTCAGTGCCTTGTTTATCAAAACTCTATTCACTCCTGCCTTCAGTATATTCACCCTTCTTCCAGCACCTTTTGAAGAAGAGACCTCCAAACCCATTCAACATGTTGAGAAAAAAATGGTCTTTTTTATCTGTATCTTCAATGATTGACTCCTGCTTTAAACAAGGAGCCCTAATTCTCGATTCTCCCATAAGTGGAAACATTCTTCCAACATCTATTCCTTCAATATATGAATCATGCACACTTCAATGAAGTCACCTCTTACAAGCCTGGTTTGCCCATTTCCCCACAAGACAACCCACCTATCTGAAGTATTTGTCCAGGAAATCTTTCTAAATTGCTGCCAATGCATTTACCCTTCCTTAAATAAGGAGACTTGTTCTGTACATTATTGTCCAGATGTGGTCTCAGCAGTGTCCTGTTAAGGTGAAACATAACTTCTGTAAAAGCAAAATGCTGGAAATCTGAAATAAAAAAACATAAAGTATTGGAGAAATTCAGCAGGTCTAGCTGCTTCTGTGGAGAGACAAACAGTTAATGTTGAGTCCAGTATGATTCTTCTTTGGAAGTTCTGAATAAATAGCCAACAAATTGGTTAAACATGATTTCCCTTCCATAATACAATGACCTGATTACCTCGTATCTTTCTCTGTGCCCCCTCCCATAAAGTTTGTAAAAATAGCTTGTAACATCCCTCACTCTTTCTCTTGTTCACATGCACAGCCACCCTTATGCTCTGTATGCCTGTCTGTCTCTTGTGCTTGCTTCTATCAGCCACCCCTTTGTAATGGATTAATGATAAGGCAGCTTTACCCAGATGGCTTCCTTGGCGGGTGCAAGCAGGACAAAATCTGAGCCGGTTTAGTCATGTGGTGCAGCTGTTCATTTGAAGGACACTAGGATCATGCAGAATAAACAGTGACTTTTCAGATATTGTTATTGCTTCCTTGGTGACTCAATAACTGTGTCACTCAAAGTGAAACTGAACACTTGGGTCTAGGCAGATTCTAAATTTAGCTTTGATCTTTCCTCACAGTAAGTATACTTGATCCTTGTGTCTCTAGACTGTAAAATTTAGCTCCAAATCAAACAGAATTTTTGAATTGCTAATTATATATTCAGAAGCCAGGTCTGGATGATGAAGTTGATTAGATGACCAGCAAAGATATGTTTTGAATGAGATAAGGCCATGAATTATACTCGGTCTGTGGAAGGAATGGGGTTATGGCCTGAATGGTCCCATTGCCTATGTTCTTTATAGTTTTGTCACCTTTGGGACTCAGTGGCCTGTATTTTTGTAATGATGGAGTGGGACTCCGTTCTAGCTGAAGTGTGCTGGACTCCCAAATCTGGGGTTCCCACTGCCAAACACAGAATTCACCATTCACCTGTCCCAAAATATAAACAGATATCTGTCCTCAGATGCTGCCAGATTAGATTAGATTAGATTACAGTGTGGAAACAGGCCCTTCGGCCCAACAAGTCCACACCGATCCGCCGAAGCGCAACCCGCCCATACCCCTACATTTGCCCTCCAAATCAAACAGAATTTTTGAATTGCTAATTATATATTCAGAAGCCAGGTCTGGATGATGAAGTTGATTAGATGACCAGCAAAGATATGTTTTGAATGAGATAAGGCCATGAATTATACTCGGTCTGTGGAAGGAATGGGGTTATGGCCTGAATGGTCCCATTGCCTATCCGCCTCCTCCTTCTTGACCTCTCCGCCTCCATCCTACTCCGACCTATCACCCTCACCTTGACCTCTTTCCACCTATCACATTTCCAACGCCCCTCCTCCAAGTCCCTCCTCCCTACCTTTTATCTTCTCCTGCTGAACACTCTCTGCTCATTCCTGAAGAAGGGCCTGTGCCCGAAACGTCGAATCTCCTGTTCCCTGGATGCTGCCTAACCTGCTGTGCTGTTCCAGCAATAAAGTTTCAACCCCTACATTTGCCCCTTACCTAACACTACAGGCAATTTAGCATGGCCAATTCACCTGACCTGCACATCTTTGGACAGTAGGAGGAAACCGGAGCACCCGGAGGAAACCCACGCAGACACAGGGAGAACGTGCAAACGTGCAGATCTGCTGAACTTTTTCAGCAGTTTCTCTTTCTGTGCCCATATTAAAGTGCAGCTAAACTGAATACGAACTCTATTGCAGCAGTACACATTGAAGTGCGGCTGCTTCCAAATAGATTAATTTTTCGCTGTTTGGGAGGTCAAAATGTAGCTTATGGGTTTTATCATTTCAGGAGTAGTTCTAAAGCTGCCGGAAGTCTTTGAAATGGCAGTGTATCCTTCTAGAAAGATCCAGCATTGCCACCAGGATTGTTAAAAGTAGATGTTAACATGAATAAAAAGTGGATAAACCTGTGGAACTGTCACCAAAAGAGACAATGCTGGAAAATCTCAGCAGGTCTGACAGCATCTGTAAGGAGAGAAAAGAGCTGATGTTTCGAGTCTAACTGACCCTTTGTCAAACTGTCAGTCTGTCTGCCAGTTAAAGATTTGATAAGTATCGTGAATTAATTAATAGACAGTAAACTTTATATTGTTTAATCTCAGCACATGGTGGAGACTGGGTCAGTTGACATTTAAGGGCAAAAGTTCATGGCTGTGGGCAAACATTAAACTGACGATGGGGTGAATAAGGACTGTGGTATGGGTGAAGAGACACAGTTTTGCGGAGGTGGGGAGGCAAGAGATGGCATGGGGAGTAAATGGATGCGATGGAAAGAGTTAGAAGGTTTTCTCGGTTTTTGTTTCTTTGATCCTTTAACAGCTGTGACAAGGCCCCAGATCTCTTAGGTGGGCTCCCTGCTCTAAGCTGCTCTAGTTCCAACCTTCAATCAGAGTCTCCAACATATGATCGAGCATTTGATCAAAGCTCCAAATCTCCCAACCTCCTCCCCATCTATTATTACATTCTAAGGTACCAACATTATTAAACAACATGATTTTCTTAAAATTATTCATTGAAACCATTTAACCACAAATATTCTAATTTATTTAAAATGTTTGCATTTCCAAGTGCAACATCAGTCTTCCATGCCTGTTGTTCATAGATTCAACCTTGTGGTAACTTCACAGTTCTCTCTGATCTGATGATTTGAAATGACATAGGGACAATGGCCATTACCCTGACTTCAAACTGTGCTTTTGACAGCTGGAATGAAAAAGTGAGATCAATACCATCATCCTAGAGCTTATGGTACTAAATGAACTGGTTGACAAGAGTTGCAGTAGTATGTAGACCATTTGGTTCTCAATAAGCACTTCCTCATGATTGGCATCGATTTGTCTCCGTTTACAGTGATCTTTCACAGTATGTTCAGTAGAAAAGATTATTTGACAATGGAACACTGCTGAACAGTGCTGTTGCAATATTGAATAATAGGTATGACCATCCCAATTCACTGACCGAATAATGAGATTTTTGGGCTTCTTCAGCCGGTTTGTGTCATGAGCCCCCTGCTTCATATTCTCAAGATAGGACAAAGAGAGGAGTGAATTATTAAGGAAGACTACAGAACTTTGAGATTATTGATGAATAACTGTAGTGAAATATTATCTTATCTTGCTGTAGTGAAATATTATCTTGCCTTTGCACCAAAATAACAGCTCTTCAAAATAGTTCCCCCTGTCTTTTTCTCTGACCTTGGCAGCTTTTGGGAGGAGTGGACATCTTTGGGCCAAGCCAACTGTTGGGTTAAGCAGTCAGCAAATGGGTTTTTAGTTACAATCTATGCCTATTTTTTTTTCATCTTTAAAGAGTGGAGGATTAAAAATGCCTCCTATTATGACACGTTAGCAGACCTGTTCCACCCTTCAGGAGCATTTATGTCGACTGCATCAATTTGTGGCTCCCATATTATAGGTTAAGGCCCTTCGATCAGTTAGGATAGAGTCTGTTTGAACTTGGTGCTTTAAGTTCAAATGGCCCCACTGAGTTCAGATTTTCCTCCCATGTGACTCATGCCTTGGTACCTGCTAGATGTTTGGAAGTGGATTGGGGTGTGGGATAAAAACTTGTGTGTTGGAGTCCTACCAAACATTTTTCTAAAGGTCCACAGAAATTCCCTAACTCTGTGAAAATCCAGCTGTCCATCTTAGGTACAGAGACCTGATTGTTTCGGTATCCCTTGCAAAAAAAAATTCTTGAAGAACCTTTTCCAAGTTGGGATGAATGTCATGGGCTAATCCGGCATACAGTCTTGTAGGTACAAAAGATATTTCTGGATGCTCAGTTAGTCATCTGTTGATATAGGGGAACACAGCCTGTTTTTTTTATTCACTTCAGAGGCTTTTCCTTACTGTTAGGAACTTCCATAGAACACAATGCTTTTCTTGAAAGACTGGATCCTGTCTTTTTACAAAAGCCAGTAGCAAAGTTGTGCATAGTTTGGTCATAACATGATATGATGTGCATTGTCAGGGGTAATGTGAATCAGAGCCCCAAATTCACTTGCCAGAATTAAAAATTAGATCAACTTTCATGGCTGCCTGCATCTAGCAATATCTTGCCCAAAGTCCAAGTATGTGAAAATTGGCAGCAGTGATGGCAGATTGATCAGCCACTCTGTAATCAGTTAGGACACACAATGACCCTACAAAAGGAAGGTGAAATAAGTTGAACTAAGTCGCTGAAATAAGTCTCTGATTAATTCACTGACTGTTTACCCTGCAAATAAGATCATTAAACCTCACTAACCTCCACCAATCAGGTTTAACCATGGCCGTAGAAGTGGGCATACTCCATGACCTGCTGAGTAAAAACAAATTGCCTGTTGTCACCATAGCATTTCGTGGAAGACAGGGGATAGATTTTCTACATCTCCAATATTAGGATTAAAGGCATCACATTGGCTCACCATTACGTGATATGGTACATTGAATTAACTGCTCCTTTTTTTATTTGGAGTGGAGCTTGTTTTTTTTTAAAGAAATTTTTTTAACTCTTGAAAATTGTGAATTCAGTGAAAACTTCTTGTGGTCTCTGGTAGTGAAGCCCTGCATAATGAGTCAATTCTTGGCCCACTTTATGTCTTAGCAAAATGTTCAGCTGCTGAGAGGGTTGCAGTAAGGACCATTTGACACAGCAGAGCAGAGGCAGGAAGCGTAGGGTAGATTTTAAAATCCAGATGTGGAATGGACAAGCAGTGGGTATGACACCTGCCCATTTCTGTAGTGTATATGTTTATTTGGGGGTTCGTGATCACAGTTACATAATATTGGCAGTCAACAATTTGTGAAAATTTTCTGATAGTCTATTGAGTTTAAGAAGCAGTAGAGTCTAGATACGATACATTAGATAATTAAGTAAAGAAAGTATACAACCATGACAAGTTTAGAAACCAGAGGACAAACCGGCTATTGGTATGGTATGCATTGGTCTCAATAAAGTTGTAAAGGCAGCATTCTGTTTTCTAGCTGGTGTTAGGGAACTCTTCACTGGGGCTTCCTCCTCCTGCACTTCTAGTCTGCCTTCCACCTGGATCAGACAGCTCTCTAAACACTGCCCTCTGCCCTGATCACTTGTTAATTTACCCTTTTTCTAGGGGCAGGTAACTTACACCCTGTCAATCAATTGCCTGAATCCTTTTGGCTGAAGACTGTGTTACATCTACCAATGATGTCTGATCACTTGTTGTCCCCTTGACCACCTGTATTTGATGTTTAGTTTTCATTCCTTCCAAGGACAAAACCCCACCTTATTTTCAACAACATTGCATTTATAAACCTTCTGTTTACCATGGTAGGAGGTTAGTCACTACTGTACCATATTTAAATGAGGGCTCACGCTACACAGTGACAACTCTATATGGAATACTAAAAGCATACAGTTTTAAAGGGGGCCCCAATTTTCAACAGAGCCACGGTCTGCCTTGAGGGCCCGTCCTCGTTACCATACTGACCTTGAACTCCTAACTGAGCATTTTTCATAACTGGCACAATATGATCTGCCTGGCATACAGTTATACCTGAGGAGGTGGGGGAAGTGGCATACAATGGGACCTCGGAGAGACGAGGGTGGGGGAAACTCCAGTTGACAGTAGCCTACATCACTCTTTGGAGCCTTGGGTGAAAGACACATTTTCTACTTGGATGACCTGAAAAATAAATCCCTCCTTGTGTTTAGAGCTTTTCCATCTTCATCAATAGGAAGCTGTGCAACTAACAATGATAAGGATGGGACACAAGCGACATTAGTGAGAAAAAGCCAAGAAAATAATGGCAAAGAAAGGAGAGGGAAAGTCCTGAAATATTGAGGGCAGTACAAAAGAGAGGAAATTCAAATAAATCCTTCAGACTTTATTCTTTCTTGTAAGTGGCCTGTTGATTTATTTAAAATATCACTTTTAAGGTTGGAGGGGTATTTATGAGTTCCCAATATGCACCCTGCCATTCCACATACATTATTCAGACTGAACTGATCATGTGGAGATTAGTTTTGAACTATTGCCAGTATGCTGTATATGTGGGCATCAAATCTATGTGAGAGGGCACCACTGGTTACTCAACCACTGACCTTTGTCATTGGGGTGGGAGGTGGGGGGGGAGGGTCACCTGGCTTCAACTAAACACATTTCTGCAGAGGATCAGCTCTTGAGGGTTGAGAATTCACCACATAGGAAATTCGAATCCACATCTTAGAGATCTCGCACAACACACAATTGTGCTGTTTCCTGTTGCGCTCATTCCTTCCCCAGTTTGAACAATACACAGAGAAGAAAACTATTCAAAATCATTCTCCCAATATTTGTAAAGAAATAAGAAGGCAGTACAGTGTGGAGTTGATGAAAACATGTGTGAGTTTGTTTTTAAAAATGCAAATTTTATTCCCTGCAGGTACTTTGAGTTGCGTGAAGCTTCATTTGAATACAACTCCTCAACATGCTGGAAGCTACGGAATGAGATCATGGAGGTGAAGATACTTTCCATGTAAGTCACTGTTACTTTAAAAGTGGAGACCTTACACAGGATAACATTGACTTGTTTCTGTACTGTACATCAGCCTATCTAATCCACACTAGAGATTACTGGTGAGAAGTGACTAGGATTTGGAAACCTACTTTGCTGCTTCTCTGTCTTTTGGCTAAGATCAAGTGTAGTCTCTGTTTTTATCAGCTTACCTGGAAGGGAAGAGACCATGATCCAGAAGATGGTTCTCCCAAGAGGAGTCTGAGCTGAGGATCTTCATCATCAAAAGACCTTGCGGTCATCATTGGATCGTGATTGTGAACAGAATTTGAAGGATTGTCGGTTGAGCTGAGTTGCAATTGGTCGATCTTTATGCTGGCCTCACTTAATGACATTTCAGTGACCAGCTAACCAGAGCTATGACCTCTGCTAGTGCTGGTGTCCCAGGCCAGAGGATCCTAGACACAGTCAGGGTGACTGTGAAAACGTTGCAGGAAGGATCACCGGTCGACTGAATCTTCTTTGTGAAGAGAGTCCTCCTGGATTCCTGCGGGTTCCAAGTCATTCTCCCTGCACAGAGGAGCCAGGTAGTTATAATGCATTTATAAAACCCGCATGTCCTGGCAACAGGTGTCCTAACCTTCCTGCCGCTTGAAGGAGCAGCACCGATGTAGTGGACCCCTTTGGAATGTAGATTAGCAAGCGACAGGACAAAGTCACCCTGAAAGTAAATGCCAGAGGGGACATCCTCCATTCGGCCTCTAGTTTTGCGATTGGAGGAAACTGAGGTGACCTGACATTCGCGGGGCAGCCTAGAATGTGCTGAACCTGTGGGAGGTCAGGGCATGTGGCAGTAGATTGTAAAGTGACCCTCTGCAGGAACTACAAACAGGAGGGCCACCTGACTGAGGACTGCAAGGAGTCCATGAGCTGCAACCTGTGTGGGGAAGCAGGATGGAGGGGGCACCTAGGTTCAGATGGATGGAAGTGAAAACGCGAGCCATGAACTCCCAAAGGTCAGTAAGATGTCAATGTCCAGTAAGAAAACAGAAACGAGCATGACCCAGTAGGAAAGGTAGGCTGGAGAAGAGGAAAAGGTAGCCAGAGCAGAGTTACAGAACCAACCCAATCTCCACCTGAACAGACCGAGTCAATGTAAGAAATGAAGGAGGCAGGGGAATGGATACTGGTGAGGAACAACCACGAGAGGAAAATGCCTCAGGCCCCCAGGGCCCACAGCAAAGCGGAAAGAGGCAGCATCATGATGGGCAAACCAGCAGCTCCTCTGATGATGAAGGAGAGGAGCACCCCCCCAAACCGGAGCTGCCAGACGTCGTGAGAGATCCGGTGAAATGCAATCTCTAGTCAATGGGGAGCAAAGTGTGCCCACCTCACCACAGTTCCAGGAAACCAGGAGCAGGGACATTTTGATTCAGGAGCAGAGCGTGACAGCCTCTCTGTCGGACTCTGAACTGGACCTTCCTGGATTTGTCCTCACCCCAACACCACCAATAAGAGCAATGCCTCCAGGGAGGAGCAGACCAGCAACCTCCGTGCTGCAAGTGTCTAACAGTTCTCCCACATCACGGGGATGCAGAGACTCCCCCCAGTCACAAGACTGGCAAGTGGACCTTCCATTTTCTGCCACTCAGAATAACTACCCTGTCAAAGGTCAGCTGTGATCTGCTTGAATGGTGGAGCAGACTTGAAGAGCCAAAAGGCTTGCTGCAGCTCCTATTTCTGATGAGGAACACAGATTTTACACACAAGTCTCAAATAGTTTAATTTATTTCATATACTAGGCTTCATATAATGGAATTAGCTCTGTTTACATATGAACATGACATAGCTGTTTATGTAATGCTGACTGTTTGTTCTGCAGGGTGAAACAGTCTGAACTGTTTGACAGATGGAAGACCCTACAGCTGTGTAAATGGGAATTGAATGAGACTGCAGCCAATATTTTCAAGTAAGTGAATGAGAAGGCAGGAATGATGAAAATGAGAAGTGAAAGAGAAGCTGGAGGTGAAGAAAAAAAAGAGCTGGAGCAATTCAGGAGGAGGAGTTTCAGTAGATGTACAAGAGGAGGAAAAGGAGACTGAGTGGATAGTTGGGAAGAAGGTGAGGGAAACAAAGACAATTTGAATGAAACAAATAGGAACACAAAGTAAAAGTATAAATGGAAAAGGGTAGGGAAAACATTTGGGGAAGAGAATAGGAAATGTCTGAGAGACAGTTACTAGTTGCTCAGGAGTTTTAAATAAATCATAAATACAGGACTGAAAGCAAGGGAGTGAAGAGAGAGCAATAGGGGAAAGGACAGAAGAAGGGGGTGGAGTAGGAGTAAAAGTAAAAGAGAATAACAGAAATAGATAAGAATAGATTGAGAGAGAGTGAAATAGGTCACCCAGAATGAAAGGAACACAATGACTGCTATGATGCGGTTATGTTATCATGAGTATGTCTCTTCGAGGTTTACTGGTGGAGATATAATACAACATCCCCCTTTTTCCCAATGATAAAATCTTATTCCATACTCAAAATCCCAAATCTTGAGACCATTATTTTAGTCTAAAAGTTGTCAGATTTTACAAGAGGGGTTGACATGATGCTTGATTTGGGTCTGAGTGCAATCCAGAAGAGATCATTGCAATGGTATAAAATAAAACAAATAACATTAAAGAATTCAGATTAATTATACATTTATCGTTCATTAATTTTAAGACAATACAAACTCTATATTTGATCCGTAAATACAAATATATAATTAATTATGTACAATACTTCATGTTGAAATTCTTCAAAATCTTTGGCTTGAATCACTGAACAATTCATTCCAGTTGCCTCATAGTTAAACATCATTGTACAAATTCTCTTCATCTTTATCACAGGATCATTAATACTAACTTTGGCATCACCATTTCACAAGTAATCACCCTCCGTACCATCAGGTTTATATATGATATTCCACACTTGGAAGTAAACTTTTAGCAATTTTGAGATCAACTTCAACTTCATTCCAAGCGTCTGCGACCCTTTGTCCGAATATTTCAAGTAAGATGATGTTTACATTTCTGCAATGTTAATGAATTATATATTTTTGCCTTCCGAGATTTAATTATTCTACATCTTTCAGATGCTGTTCTTGAGTGATTTATTTACATACAAACTCAAGTACTGGACAAAACTAAGAACAGCTGCCATGTCAGAATGGATTGTTCTTGCATAACTACATGATCAGGATTTGAGCATGACCCAGATGAGGAAATGTTTTTTTTAAACGCATGAGGAAAAAGAAGTCACAAATTCCTTATTTCTTTGATTTCTTCTAACTGCCTTTATCCATTCAACCTTTCTCTTGAACATTGATGATGACACCTTTCAGAAATTACTCTTTTTGAGAGCTTTGAGCTTTTCCTTTGAATGTTGCTTGGCTTTCACTTGCACATACTGTCTTCATCTACAATGTGTATGCTCATGGACTAGCATATCCAACAGTTTACCGGGGGAGGGGGCGGGGTGGTGGGGGTGGGTGTGTGTGAGGGAGAGACGTGGAGGGGTGGTACACAGTGTTGTAAGTTTATCTCTTGCAGGATATTTTACCTGACATAGTAAAATCTCTCATAGTATAAAAAATCAGGCAGGATATTTTATTGAAGAGACCAACAGACATTTTTCCAGGTAACTTATGTACAAACATTAAATTCCTCAGGCACATGACTGACTGGGCTAATATTAGGCTATTGAGTAGAACAGAAGAGCATGTTTCCAGTAGCATCCCATGGTTCAAATAGAGTCACACAGCACAGACAAAAAACCTTCAGTCCAAATGATCTGAATTAAATCATTTAAATCCTCAGGTCATGTGCTATGATGCAGTTACATTATCATGAGTATGTCTCTTAAAGAATTACTGATTGAAATATAACACAACATCCCCCTTTTCCCCAACAATAAAAACTTATTCTAAACACACATGCTTAATTATACATAGTAAATTTGTCAATTTTCAAACAAATACAACAAAGTTGCAAGATTAACATTTCAAATTTCAATAGTGGTTTGATCATTTGTCCTGATTTTATTATTGTACGGCCATTCGGAGAGGGATGCATTGTTCCTTGTTGCACTTGTTTGACAACCTGGTTGTCTTGCTGCTGGTTGCTATCACTCAACATCACAGGGCAACATCTTTGGAATGTTCTTCCTCCCTCCCTTTGTGCATGATTTGTGTGCTGTAAGTTGATCTGAGTTGGCTTCTGTTCCTTCACAATTGGCATCATGATTAATAATAAATTGGTATGATCTGGACAGTTGCATGTTTTAGAAACCTCTGTGGTATCCAAGTATCTGTAGCTGTATTTCTAACTTGCACTCTCTATCCATGCAGAGTTTTGGTAGGTGTGTACCTGCTTGTTTGTTATGTCTTTCCGACATGCTCCACAGTCTTTGAAGAAGAATGTCATGTCTTGGTATGATTTGACAACTGATGGACCAACTTGTTCAAATTTGCCTTCTGAGCATAAGTTGTGATGGGAATTCCTTGTCCTTTGATGCACAAAAATACAGCAAAATGAAAATCTTGCTTTTTTGCTCAACATTTTAATCATTTTTTTTATTTGGTAGCATGTACCATATATTCAGCTGGACCATTTGAGCACAGGTGATGATGGGTCACTCCCCACTTAGTATTTATGATTTTAAATGCTTTGTCTGTGTACTGCAATACAGTGACAGATACTGCTTGATCTGGCATGCAGTATAAACTCAAAATAGCACTCGTCATGTCAACAGCAATTATGATTGTGTTGCTAAGTTGTTAACCAGTAGGCAATTGGAAGAAATAATCTGTCATAAGAATGTAATCATTCCCTTGCACTGTAAATAGGTCTTTTGATACTTTCAATCAAGCAGCGTATGGAATATTATGTGGTGGTAGAGACTCACTTTGTGCTGGGTTAATATGTTTGCCACGTTGACATTCATTTTATGAGTCACATGAATATTCTGATTTAGAGTGGAAACAGGCCCTTCAGCCCAACAAATCCACACCAAACCCTCAGAGTAACCCACCCTCTGGCTAATGCATCTAACATTATGGGCAATTTAGCATGGCCAATTCACCTGACCTGCACATCTTTGGACTGTGGGAGGAAACCGGAGCACCTGGAGGAAACCCACGTAGACACGGGAGAACATGCAAACTCCACACAGTCAGTTGCCTAAGGCTGGATCAAACAGGTCTGATTTCTGAAAAAATGGGCGAACAACAAAGATAGAGCTTTGATGTCCATATGGCTCTACTTTAACGCACCTAGACCTGCTGAACTACCATCTCATGAAAGGATCCTTGAATGGAAACCAAGCCCCATCTTGTGATTGTACTTTACTCACATGCTCACTGTTACCAGTTAATCGGATTGACCAATAGGTCAGTAGTCACAGTAGCACCAGGACTGGGACTATGGATAGTCATAGATTCATACAGCAAGAAAACAAACCCTTTGCTCCAGCCAGTTCATGCCAATCATAGGCCCAAACTAAACTATTCCCATTTGCCTATACTTGGCCCATATCCCTCCAAACATTTGTTATTCATGTACTTATCCAAATGACTTTTAAACGTTGTAACTGTACTCACATCCACCACGTCCTATGTGTAAACAAAATTGTCTCCATGTCTTCTTACAATCTTTCTCCTCTCACCTTAAAAATATGCCCCCTAGTCTGAAAGTCCCCCACCTTAGGGAAAAGACACCTACATTTACCTTATCTATATTCCTCATGATTTTACAAACCTCTATAAGGTCACCCCGCAATCTCTTAAGTTCCAGTGAAAAAAGTCCCAGCCTTTCCAGCTTCTTCTTATAACTCAATTTCTCTTATAAATCAACTTCCATTCCCAGCAATATTCTAGTAAATTTCTTCTGAACCCTCTCCAGCTTAATAATATCCTTCCTATAACAGGATGACTAGAACTAGACAAACCCATATCCAAGTAAGCGGGGTTGATGTTGTGGAAGGAAGGAGAGAAGAGAGGAGAAAGGGTAGCGAATCTTGATGAAATGACAGAGAGTGAGGAGCAGTTTTGATATGGCAGGGTTTTTTTTAGAGGTACTGCTGTTCAGGAAAGGAGGCTATTGAAGAAAGTACACTTGCTCCCTCCCTTCCCATCTGAGACTTGAGAGTTCTTATCCCCTGAACTCTTATCAGCCTCAAAACTGTGGCCAGGCTGGGTACAGACTTTGTAAAATTCTCTTGCTAACTTTCTTTATCTGCTGGTGATCTTCCGCTGTTTATCAATCTTATGCGATAGTCAGGTTCATTTCTGAGCTGTCCATGTGAGGTCCGAAATCACTCAACTTCTGTTTCCATACTCAGATCTCATTTGACTCGATGCTGCAATGCACCAGTGTATCTATTTACGACACAGAAGAACACCCCGAAGGGCATTAAACTGAAGTATGAAGTAGACAGCAGTGGCTTCATCTTCATCGATGCTGAAGTCTTCCAGTTGTTTCCGAAGGTAAAGTGATTGACCAGCGGGTTGCAGTGGGAGCTTAGCCATTTCAAGATTATGAGCAGGAGTTTTAGGAGCAGTCCAAGTCAAATCAGTGGTGCATTTTTGAAGTCTTGAAGTAAGGTGTCTTCAGGTAGTAAAATGTAAGTAGTATTGCAATTGTTGCCACAATTTGTATCAAAGGAAACATTATGGACTACATTCTTAGCGAGGAAGCATACCCACATTGAGAATAGTTAAGCAACAAGATTTAATTACTAGATCGCTATTTCCTTTGTCTCTCTCTCTCTCTCTCTCTCGGTTTTTTTTAATCAGGTAATTCTGAGATATAATCTTTCTTTTCATTATCATTTTTAAATTTAACGACTGTGTGGGTATTGGATATTCCAGCTGAACTATTATCTCCAATACCTCCTTCTAGTGACCATAATACATTAAGCTTCAATCTGCAATTTGAGAGGGAGGGGGTACAGTCGGAAGTGACAGTACTTCTGTTGAATAAAGGGAACTATGGAGCTATGAGGAAGGAGCTGGCCAAAGTTCAATGGTGCAATACCTTAGCAGGGATGACCGTGGAGGAACAATGGCGGATATTTCTGTGTATAATGCAGAAGTTGCAGGATCAGTTCATTCCTTAAAGGAAGAAAGATCCCAGGAGGAGGCATGGGCGGCCGTGGCTGACGAGGGAAGTTAAGAAACACATAAAGGTAAAAGAGAAAAAGTATAACATAGCAAAGATAAGTGGGAAAACTGAGGACTGGAAAGCTTTTAAAGAGTAACAGAGGATTACTAAGAAGGAAATACGCAGAGGAAAAATGAGGTACGAAGGTAAACTGGCCAATAATATAAAGGAGGATAGTAAAAGCTTTTTTAGGTATGTGCAAGGCAAAAAAAATGGTTAGAACTAAAATTGGGCACTTGAAGACAGAAACAGGGGAATATATTACGGGGAACAAAGAAATGGCAGAAGAATTAAATGGGTACTTCAGATCTGTGTTCACTGGGGAAGACACAAGCAATCTCCCAGAGGTCCCTGAAGGACCTGAACTTAAGGCAATTTATATTTGCCAGGA
>NC_057710.1:30805241-30808928 GCF_004010195.1 Chiloscyllium plagiosum | reverse complement strand
TTAAAAATACGGGGTAGACCATTTCGGGCAGAGATGAGGAGAAACTTCTTCACCCAGAGAGTAGTAGCTGTGTGGAATGCTCTGCCCCAGAGGGCAGTGGAGGCCCAGTCTCTGGATTCATTTAAGAAAGAGTTGGATAGAGCTCTCAAAGATAGTGGAATCAAGGGTTATGGAGATAAGGCAGGAACAAGATACTGATTAGGAATGATCAGCCATGATCATATTGAATGGCGGTGCAGGCTCGAAGGGCAGAATGGCCTACTCCTGCACCTATTGTCTATTGTCTATAAAATGAACTCTAAGCTAAATGTTAAAGACTGAACCTAAGAACAAATTGTTACTGGCAATTTGTTTGATCTGAAGTAAAATATGAGTTTGAAATTGTACACAACTGTGTTCCATGTTTTGTTCTCAGCATATTAGTTTAACACGTCAGATTCCCATTTGCAATATTCACAATAAACAATCGTATTAAATAGTCCTGAGTAAAACATTTATCTTCTGTAGTCTCATTTGCAGTGCAAGTTCATACACGACCTGATTCCTGAAAGGAAAGCCCTTTGTTGGAACAATGTTGATAAATTCCATTTCCAACATGTCCTAATTAATCTGAAACTAAAAGAGGTGAAATACATATTATTTAATATTTTTTAGCTGATTAATATGAAACCAGTTCAACTTTGGTTCACTTTTATGCCCAGCTGGAAGCCTTAACAGATGAACATGCCACTTTGTTCATGATTGTCTATAGTCCTGTCCATTTCACATGAAAGAAATAACTGTGGGGCTCAATTGAGAATCAGGTTACCTTCTTTATTAGAAACCATCACAGGAGAGAAGTTATCTTCCTGAGTGTGAATACTCATCAGATGAGCCCATGGTGTGGGTTGTGAAATTGAACATTTCCACAGATGCCAGGCTTTGATATTGCTGGACACCGGTCCAGTCACTCACAAATATCAGGTTCAGTCACTTTAAACACAGCTTTAAACTCTACAGTGGGATCAGATAGAACCCGCTGTGGAAGGTTGGGAACTTCCTCCTTTAATTAACTTGTTACCGTGACTGTAATTCTGTTTTCCCTTTGCAACCTGCAATAAGTTGCTTTAGTTGTCTTTAGGCTATCTGGCATATACTTACATGGTCTGATTCTTATGTTCTACAATCAACTGCACATTAATAGAAACTTTTCCTACCCATAAAAGCAAAGAGTTTGCGTGTACCATCAATGAGATTGTTTTACTTTCAGAAAATCTACCATTTCATAGAAATGCTGTGGTCTCATGTACTTCCTCCTGGGGAAAATTGATGAACATCTTAAATCATAGAATCTCACAGCATAGTAAGAGGCAATTTGTGCTGTCCACAGGCTGCATGTCACTTTCGGACTATCAGTCGACTTTAGGCTTCAGTTATTGAACCTTATTCCCATATTGCAGTATTTCCTCCTCAGAACCCTGTTAAATAGTTGTTTTTGAAGTATTTGTGCAGTTGTTTTTTGAATATTTCTGCACAGTCTGCTTCCATCACCCTTTCAGATAGTGCACCCCAGATCTTAGCTGTGTGAAAATCATTTTTCCTGATTTCCTCTCAAGTTGTTTTGACCTTCATCTTAAATCAATGGTTGCTGACCCACTTACCAGATGAAACAGTTTGAATACCGTATATACTTGTGTAAAAGTCAAATTTTTTAGTATATTTTTAAAGGTTCAATTTATAGGGTCGACTATTACACGGGCACGAGTTTTGAGGGGTTGAAATTCATGGTACACTTTGAAATGCCGTATTATTAGTAGAAGTCAATTTGATCGCTCAACTAATCACGGGTAAAGAAGAAACACACAGTGAATTATGGTAAAGGTAATTACCGGATAAAAGCAAGAGAAACAAGAATGAATTACTACTGGTTATAAATTTTATTTATACATACTGGTTTGAAAATTTACCATGTCAAAGATTCATTGAAATCCTGCAAAATCACACTGTTCAACATCATTATGGACTGGTATAATGGCACACTTAAAATGAAACATTTATTAAATTCTGAATGTGTAAGTGTCTTGAACTTTCCTGCCAAATTCTTCTACTTCCCTCCCATTTACTCTCGTATGTAATGAACCTCAGCAACATTAACAAATTTGTCAAAGAATTAAAGATATATAGAGCTAATATATCTCCTTTTTATTCAGATAAATTGGCATAATGAAAATAATTAACTTTTTAAGGATATTAAGTTTTGGATGTATAGTGAACAAAGTACCGATAGACTTAGTATGAGTCTGAATAAATGAATGAATGCTGTAGTATGCTGTAGTAAGCCAAGTGAACTAAGTAGAGTTATGACTGAATGAATGCGATTTCATTTAAGTGGATTAATGGGAACGTGCAGTTTCCTTTGTGTTAGGTTTATAATGCAATATAGTAGGGTCGACTATTACATGAGATATATGGAAAATATAAGATTTTTTGGCCAAAAATAAGGGGTTGACTTTTACATGAAATTGACTTTGACTTTTACACAAGTATATACAATAAGTAGAAAAACCTCATAATTGCAAATGGTTTTTTTCACTGCCATTGCTTTAAGGAGATCCGTCCCAGCTTCTCCAATCTCACCATATAACTGAAGTCTTGTAACCTCTTGGTAAACCTCTTCTGTACACTATGGTAATAGGATGTATTAATTTGTTAATAGACTGTGTTTGAGAAAGTGTTGCAGATGGTAATGGCGTAAGATCTTGTCACACAAACTCCAGTAGGTACAGCTAAATCTAAGTGTACAGCTTCAAGATTGGGAATCAATGGATACCAAATACCTCATGATACAGTTGTCTGTACCTTTTCAATAAAAAACCTTCCTCCAGTTTTAGGATGGCACTAGATCCACCAATAATCATCCAGATAAATATCTAGCTCAAAATCTGCTTGAACTGATTCAATTTCAGATCAAAGCAGAGCTTGCTGATACTATAAAATGTTGATTTGCATATCATTGTCAGGACATTATAAGGGCATATTTTACAGTTGACAAATTAAAGATTTGAATGCAACACAATTTTATTGCTTGCCTCTTGTGCACAATGTTTGGCCTGCTGTTGCCTGTATCTACAATAAGCTCGTTAAATTATCTCTAAAAAAATACCTAAATGTTTCCAATCTGGAAGTTAGACACACCATTGTTCTGGCATTATCACATTCTGATCACTTAATCTGAACTACCAACATCCCTTCTCCCCCAGCACTCCAACTCCACCCTCAACTATAGCATAAATGCTGTCTCCTCCACACTTCACCAGCTCTGATTGAAGAGTCATCTAGATTCAAAACGGTCGCTTGCTTTCTCTCCATGGAGGCTGCTTGACCTGCTGTGATCTCCAGCAAATTTTTGTTTTCAAGATATTAACTTTGTTGGTAGAAAAAATATTCATCCCAATGAGAATTGGCTAAAGCACATGTACATTAGAATAAAAGGATAGTAGTGGGAAGTTGCGTGTGGGTCAAGGATAGTAATGGGAAGTTGCGTGTGGAGGCTGAAGAGATTGGGGAGACACTGAATGAATACTTTTCGTCAGTATTCACTCAGGAACAGGACATTGTTGCCGATGTGAATACTGAGTCACAATTAATTAGAATGGACGACTTTGAGGTATGTAGGGAAGAGGTGTTGGAAATTCTGGAAAGGATGAA
>NC_057710.1:30778517-30804170 GCF_004010195.1 Chiloscyllium plagiosum | reverse complement strand
TCGTGAGTTCATGGAATGCCTGCCAGTAGCAGATCCAGAATCTCCCTCTTTATGGGCATTTAAACAGGCATTGGATAGGCATATGGAGGATAGTGGGCTAGTGTAGGTTAGGTGGGCTTGGATCGGCGCAACATCGAGGGCCAAAGGGCCTGTACTGCGCTGTATTCTTCTATGTTCTATGTTCTAAAAAATAGCTCCTCTGTATTTTTATGGACACAATTTGTAATGTATGGAATGTATTTACTGTTAATATTTAAAATATTTATGCAAATATGGAAGCTTGTGCATATAAATACATATGTAAATGTTCAGTATATATATTCATAAATTTTATATATATATATATCCATAGATAATAGATATACACATATACACACAAACTTAGAACAGTACCTAGTTGTGCATGCGCATATATACAGATGTCAAGATTAGAGTGGTGCTGGAAAAGCACAGCAGGTCAAAGCTCCTGGCTGAAACGTTGATTTTCCTCCTCCTTGGATGCTGCCTGACCTACTGTACTTTTCCAGCACCACGCTAATCTTGACTCTAATCTCCAGCATCTGCAGTCCTCTTTTTCGCCTATATATACAGGTGTGTCTGTCTATGCTTGTTGGAGTTTCATTTTGATTCTAGATTAATTCTGGAAATATGCTACAGGTCAGGGAGCATTTCAGATTTTCAGCATCCACCATTTTCTGCTTTCTTTTAACTACAGTAAAGGGCTTTTTCTTCACAGGAAATGCCTTATTCGCGCTCCCAGTTTAAGAAATGTGCAGTGATCGGGAATGGAGGAATCCTGAAGGACAGTAGGTGTGGGAATGAGATTGACTCTGCAGACTTTGTGTTCAGGTATGATAGAACTGAGCCTTTCCTTTGTTACAGATGACCAATATTTCAGTCTTTAATGGTGCAATAGTAGCTGACAATTTCAGTTCTAAGTTGTTTGATAAATTGAATACAGAAGGGTCATGGCAATTTTTAGTGCACTCCACATTTGATTTGAACAATGTATTTGTTGCCCCGTTCCACCTTTCTTTACCTTTGGTTGATCACTGTTTTCCATTATTTTGCTAATGGAATGATCTCACTGTCTGCTATCACTTCACATTGTTGTATTTTGAAATATGAAACTGGCAGAAACACCCTTAAGAAGTACAGAATACAGCAGAGAAAATGACCTTTTACCAGTCCAAGTCATTTATATATAACTAAAAATGCAATGATCCTAATGATAAGTAATGAGGAAACTCTCAAAATCCTTCAAGTATTGATTTTACTCCCTTCTCAATTGGAACAAATTGTATGAAACCTTGCCCTTTTGTTGATGTTCAGCCTAATTTTGATCCTCATTTATAAAATCAACAATTGTGCAAAATTGCACCTGAAACCCTTGACCATTTTTTGTCATCCGTGACTTCATGTCCTCCGATCCTGTACAAATTGGTCAAACCATAGCACCTTGCATCCTATTCTACATTAAATCCCATTCATCCATTCTTGAACTATACTGGCAACCATCTCACAGCATGTTAAATTTCAATGATTCGCTCATCAGATTCTTCCATGGCCCTTTTGTATCCTACATCTACATTTTTTCCAAGTTTTATATTACTTTCTATCATATCCTTCAGTGCTTTGGCTGATTTTTGCAACCTCACCTGCCCTTGGCATTAATTCCACTTTCCTTCCAACCACTTTTACAAGTCCTTAAGGAATTCATCTCAAAATCCATCTTTTTATTTAGCATTCCTTTCCCATCTAGTTTCCATTTGTGAAGTTCCTGACTATGCTGTTGTTTATGTGTTAAAGATGTTATATGAATGTGGGCTTTTTAAAATTCTGTATCTATAAACAAGTCAATTGGATCTTTTCACAGCCTCTTGTAATATTTGTGCCATCAAACACACATTTATGTTAGAAAATGATATATTTTGTTAGTGGAATGTGAAATAATTTATAGACTTTCTGATTCAGTGATTGGATTTTTTTCAACAGAACGTATAAGGAAGTTATTTCTAACTGAATTTCTTATTCCAGTACATTAAGCTGTCCCTCCCTGTACCATATTATATGTGGAATTGTCCAGCGTTACCTATCTTGCATTGCTCCCTTGTGCAGCAACATGATCCAGGGTCCAGGCTCCTCTCAGGATATAGAGATTCTCCACAGTGTGTGAACAACATGCTGCTCTACCGCCAAAGGAGCTAGCCCACGCACATGAACATCTTTAGAGTTCATGGTCAGTGGTTGGTGGGAGCAAGCTGGAGCAGTTGCGCAAGTATGCACGACACCTACCAGCTCCCCCATGTCGTCACCCCATGCTCCAAATGCTGCCAGGAATTCCACGGTCTCAGAAAGTTATTGGCATTCGGCTTGCCTTTTTTCTCCAAACTAAAGGTCATTTACTTGCAAATGCTCATCACATTGTTGAAGTGACTGCTGGCTCCATGCATTAGGATGGAAATGAGTCCTCTGTGTAGAATTTCAAAGTAGTCTTGTGTCACTGCTGACCACATGTCACACAGACCTGTCTCCAGCGAGGAAACCCACCAGACTATCCTTCACCATTTGCCCTTCTATTTGAGGGAGAAAAACAAATGTCAAAACAAACCAGGGAGAATCCTGATGTTTTTGTCCTTGAATGAACACCCAAACACCAAAAAATTAATCATTGCTATTTTTAAAAATGTGGCAAATGTTCACCATGGATCTTATATGGAATGACGAATGATTGCTCCCAAAGAGCCCCCAAGGATACGTATCCCTACAGATTGGGCGCCATAGTATGGGAACTGCTATTATATTAACCCTCCCATTGTGGCTGTGCTTCACATGGAACTGTAGCCTGGCCAATACAGTGGAAATTTCTATGACATAGCTATGTATGCTACAACTGAGAATTTCCTCTTTCCCCTCAGAAAATACTGGCTCACTCAGGATGTGACTCCAGGGACAATTGGAGAAATTGATAGGCTGAAATCTGGCCAAGGGATGTAAATGCTTTATAAACAGATTAATTGCAGGGTCTGTCATGCCATTGCAATGCGGTAAAAGCCCTTCATCTATCACTGACAGGAGTATAGCAAAGTTTGCACCAATGTAGAATAACAATGCCTTTTTCATGCTCAGCAAGCAATAGTGCACTGTAATGCATTTAAAACGCGATTAGAAGTTTGCATTTATAAACAGCGTGTGAGAATAACTTTGCCAACTATTTATTTTAATATCAACTCTTACATTAGATGTAATTTGCCACCAATTTCTGAAAAGTATATCACAGATGTTGGAGCGAAGACTGATATTGTGACCATAAATCCGAGTATTGTAACTGAGAGGTGAGTTTGCTCACTTTTTATCCAGCCATTGAAATTCAATAAATTGCCTTCAATGATATTTCAGGCTCCACCCATTGGAAATTACAAAATTGAATTGCAGCCTTCTAACCAGGACATGATCTTAGTTTGCTCCTAATATGGAGGCTGTACCTGAAGCTGGCCACCCTGAT
Organism: Chiloscyllium plagiosum; assembly: GCF_004010195.1. Classification (NCBI taxonomy): domain Eukaryota; kingdom Metazoa; phylum Chordata; class Chondrichthyes; order Orectolobiformes; family Hemiscylliidae; genus Chiloscyllium; species Chiloscyllium plagiosum. The sequence continues at coordinate 30,800,665 of NC_057710.1, read as the reverse complement.
AAAAATTGGACTGCATTGTGAGTAGGAAGTGGTGGTATTTTTAAGCTGGTACTGTCCTGCTGTGACGGTGCAGGATCCCAAGCTGAGGTTGTTTTAACCTGCGTAGTGCTTTGCTGCAGCTGACCTGGGATGGGTGGCGGGTAGTGATGGTTTGGGACAGAGGCACTTCAAACAAATAGCATTGAGCGATGTTTTCATTGGTCAAAAACAACAAAATTTCGAAAAGAAACTGAAGATTGTATTTTCTGCTTTTAGATTCCAAAAATTAGAGAAGTGGAGACGACCATTTTATGAAGTCCTACAAGCCTATGAAAATGCATCAGTGGTTATGCCAGCTTTCTACAACACCCGCAACACAGATGTTTCATTCAGGGTCAAGTATGTCCTGGATGATTTTGAATCTCAACAATCCATGTTCTATTTCCATCCACGATATATTGAGAATGTCTCCCGTTTCTGGATGAGACAGGGGCTGAGAGCCAAACGACTGAGCAGTGGCTTAATGTTGGTGACAGCTGCCATGGAGCTGTGTGAAGAGGTCCATCTCTATGGTTTTTGGTCATTTTCAATGGACCCCTCTGGTTTCTACATCACCCACCATTACTATGACAATGTCAAACCTCGGCCTGGCTTCCACAAGATGACTACTGAGATCTTTAACTTTCTGCACATGCACAGTAAGGGGATTCTCCAAGTCCATACTGGGACTTGTAGCTGAAATTCAACATCCTTTCACCAGTTGGGTGGACCTACCTATAAATCATATCAACTAGATTGAATTTTACTTAGTATACTTTGAGCTTCATGGAATGGATCATCCTTCCACATTACTGGCTAGATAAACACACAATAAATAAGGTAGTGATACTTTCACTGTGATTAGCCATTCAAAGTTCCTGGGTGGGACGTAGGTGTGTAGTTTAAAGCCCTCCTAAGAGTTGGATATGGGTTTGTTAGAACGTTAAAATATTAACACACTGACTCAAGGCTTCGTAGAAACAAAAACACTCCAGATGTTGGAATCTTGCCCCAGTCCTGAAGAAGGGTTACACCCAAAATGTTAATTTCTTCCCCTCCTGATGCTGCCTGGCTTGCTGTGTTCTTCCAGCCTCCTGCCTGTCTACTCAAGGCTTCATAGGACAATCAGTATTTACCAGGCTGTTTTCCAAAAGTCTGATTCTCCAAAGAACTCAAGAAATTCTTCCATTATTTAGTATGATTTAATTATGGATTGTTTTTGAGTTTATAAGGCTCAGTTAGGGTTAGTTACTTGGTTTTACATCCAAGTGTAAAGAATATCCCATTCCTACCCTGCTTTGCCATCCTGACAAAAAACAACATTCACTCCTCCCAAATCAGAGGAAGATATGGACTGAAAATGATGAGTGAGTACAGTTGGAGATAATCAAAATAAGCAGGTTTTAAATTATGCAAGTTTCAGAGCTTAATTTCATTAAATCTGCAAGGAGTGTCTCTTGCCTGGAATGTGTATTGAAAATTTCTAGGCATGCTGTCAAAATGTTTCCATCCAGTACATTTTGATGACTGTCTCTCCCTTTATAACATACTTAGACAAGGGCGATTATTGGAAAAATAGATAAATCTTTGTCATACTTGTTCATTTGTCCTTGCATGAAATTGGAAGAAACTTCAAGAAACCAGTGCAACTAGTTAATGTTCCAGGTGTTAGTATCATGGTTTGATTATTGTCCTGAAATAATGTAGGACTATGATCAGTAATGACTATGTATGGTCTGGGCTGCTTGCATTATCTAGAAACCTTGGCTGGTATCTAGTTATTTGCATGTGTGTTTCTAGCTGGCAGTCACCATCGTGCAGTTTTAATAACTCTTTCCCTGCTCTTTCAATCAATGTTGTGCTTCCAGAATCACAGAACTGTTACAGTCCATTATTGCCTGCACAAGCTCTCTAACTCAGTACCGATCACTTGCCATTTTCCCTGTAGCCCTACATGGTATTTCTGTTTAAATGATCATCAAACTCCTTCTTGAATGCTTCCGTGGAGCCTGCCTCAACCACACCTCCAGGCGCAGTATTCTAGACCTTAACTGTTCACTTTGTGAAGAGGTTTTTAATCTCACTTCACACTTGGAGAAGGGTGGGACTGTTTTCCAAGGGGAAGAAAAGGCAAAGACACTTTCTAAATCATGAGGTATTTGGACATAGTAGATAGGGAGAAACTGCTCGTCCTGCTGGTAAGATGATGAAGAACTAGACAGCACAAATTTAAACTTCTCCATTTTTTAAACTCCTTGATTGAAGTTTCTTATTCCTGGAACTGTTTGTGTAAACTTTTTCTGCACTTGCTCTAACTGAACTTTTATTGTAAGGGTGGCGTGGTGGCTCAGTGGTTAGCACTGCTGCCTCACAGCACCAGGGACCCAGGTTCGATTCCAGCCTCTGGCAACTGTGTGGGGTTTGCACATTCTCATTGTGTCTGCGTGGGTTTGCTCCGGTTTCCTCCCACAATCCAAAGGTGTGCAGGTCAGGTGAATTGGTCGTGCTAAATTGCCCATAGTGTTAGGTGCATTAGTCAGAGGGAAACTGGTTTGGGTGGGTTACTCTTCGGAGAGTCGGTGTGGACTTGTTGGGCTGGAGGGCCTGTTTCCACACTGTAGGAATCTAATCTTAACCTCCCAGCTCTTGTTCCCTGTGCCTAGAATACTGTATACTTTATTAGCAATCTCATTTCTTGTCCTACCACATTTAGTGTTTTATGCACGTATACATGAAGGTTTGTCTGCTGCTGCACATCCTTTAGAATAGTTCCCTTTATCTTATATTGTCTGTCCGTGTTCTTTGTACCAAAATGTTTCACCTCATACTTGTTAACATTGAATTTCATCTGTACCTACTTGCCACACCAACAATTTGTCTATGTTCTTTTGTAGTTCAACACTATTCTCCTCATAGATTACAGTACTTCCAAGTTTTGTGTCATCCAAAAACTTGGAAATTGTACATTGCACTCCAAGACTAAACATACTAGAAAAAGCATGGGTGCTGTCCAGATCAAACTTTCCTCCAGCTTGAAATTACCCATTAACCATTAACTATGACTTGACATATGTTATAAGCCTTTGTGGTATCCAAAAATTTAGATTTTGGATTTAGATTTCTAACTTGCAATTTCTGCCCAGTGCAAAGTTTTGGTTGTTCTCTACCTACTCACTTGTGTATCTCTGTCACGCTTCTCTGTCTTTGAAGAAATATTCACAGAATTGTTTAGACAGTTGGTGGTCAAGGTTGTTCACACTTGCTTCCTGAGCAGAAGTTGTGCTCGGGCTGGTAATCCCTTCATCATTGGTGTTGCATGAAAATGCAGGAATACAATATGAAAATCTTGCTTTGTTAGTTAATACCTGATGATTATTGATTTGATAGTACTACAGTCTTGTGGACCATTTCAGCTTGGATGGTGGGCCACTCCCCATTTAATAAACATGTTTGGAAATGGCTTGCCAGTGTACAGCAGTCCATTGTCAGTATTAATTCCAGGATAACAATTAAACTAAAAATAATGCTCTTTGTGTCAGTGATGGTCTTGCTGGTTGTTTTGCTAATGTTGTGAACTAGGCCAGACTCCTCAAAACCTCTTTAAGCAGGTAACCCAGACCATACTTTGCTTTTTTTTAGTGTATAGTGGATATTCCCAATGTAAATTAGGTGCGTCAACTGCCAAGTTTTAAACAAACAAACTTTATTTACAAAATGACGGAATGAAACACAAAGAACAGAAAATAGAATATCCGATACCTTATCCTATCCAAACCCAACTTAACCATGCTGTTTCAAAAACACACACATCCCTGAGCCCAAACAGTAAAACGGCACAGGCAACTCCCAGTTCAAAATCAGTAGGGCAGAAGGAGAGAGAGTACCTAGCCTTTCTCTTCACACACAACTGCTGAACTAAACCAGAAATCCTCAGCTGCCAGAACTGGCCACTCCCCTTTCATTATACAAGTTAGTTCAAAAACATAAAAGCCTTTGGCCTGAGGTATCCCCTGTTTGGGGGTAAACGAAAAGGGCCCCAATAAACAATCTCTGCACCAACTCAGCCGTTTCGGAGCCTGGGCTGTTTTAAGACCCCTCTGAGAAAAATCAAGGACACCGTAACTTTGAGAAAAACGACCAGCTTTGCGATTTAAAGTCATTTAACAACAGGAAATGTAGGGAAGTAATCTATCAGAAGAAGGGACATCTAGATGAGTACTTAAAGTGCCAAGGCATAATAGGCTATAGACCAAGTGCAGTAAATGGGATTAGTGGAGCTTGGTGCTGATATGTTAGCATGGACAAGGTGGGCGTAACAGTCTGTTTCTATGCTGTATGACACTAAGATGTAATCTTCCCCATGCACTGAGAATCAATCTCTTGCTACTTTTGTTCAAGGAGTGTAGGGAACATTTCTAAGTTGTAGAGGCTCCCTCAGCAGCAGGGGTTAATATGTTTGATATGACTTTGGCATGCACTGAAAAAACATTGACTGTCCTGATTCATCCCTGGCCTGTGCACAGATTCACATTCCAGTACATCTAATACTCATATGTCCATTGTGCAACATGGACATGATATCTTAGTATAGCACTTGTTTGCCCTTGAGAAAGGCTTGTCATTTTATACCAAGTTCGACCCTGTTTGGCCAAATGAGTAAACCTTGTTAGATGTTCCAAACTGTCAGGTCATTCCTAGAGAATAATATTTTGTTCATAGTTAATTGCAACTGGTCACACTGACTGTGGACAAAGTATAACACATTAACCTTGAGAATGTCTTCAACTTTGTAACCCAGACCATCAACATGTAGATTCAGAGGAATATCTTGGTCTTTGAGCATTTAGGAGGAGAAAGTGAGGTCTGCAGATGCTGGAGATCAAAGTTGAAACTTTATTGCTGGAACAGCACAGCAGGTCAGGCAGCATCCAGGGAACAGGACCAAACCCACAAAATGCGTGAAGCATAATTGTCCTAATACCTGGTATGTATCTCATTTATAAATCATAATCTTGCACATCATTAACTGATTCAATTGCTTCACATGTGGCATGAATCTACTGAATTGTGAGAGCTATGCAGTCCTGCCACAGCTCGACCATTGGCATCTCGAAGGTAGAAGATCTTGAAAAGCTAAAATGAAATTACATACTTGCACTATGGTGTGATTCTGCCATAGGACAAAATTGATGGTCTATTATACACTCTGAGATAATCTTTTATAGCTATGTTATGGAGTACTCCTTGCTGAAGAATGTGGATTTCAGGGTGTATAGTGACGATATGATGGCACTAGCTCCTGTGTTGATTTTAGCTTTGAATATGCATTACCCTGCCTTCTAAGTACATTTGATCATTATTGAAGCTCTTCATTACTTTATGCTGTCAACATGATGTGGTAGGTTAATAACTTGAAAAGCTTAGTCATCTAAAATTCGCCTTTCATTTGGTTGATTTTGAATCTCCTTGATGGTTTTGCATTTGCACGCCATCTTAACACTTTTTCCTTGTTGCTAGTGTTGTGGTGTTGTACTATCTTCTTGGTACCTGTGTTTTGTTCTATAGTCCCACTTGTCCTTTGGAATCATAAGACATAGGAGTGGAAGTAAGGCCATTTGGCCCATCAAGTCCACTCCGCCATTTAATCATGGCTGATAGGCATTTCAATTCCACTTACCCGTACTCTACACGTAGCCCTTAATTCCTTGCGAGATCAAGAATTTATCAATCTCTGCATTGAAGACATTTAATGTCCTGGCCTCCAATGCGCTCCATGGCAGTGAATTCCACAGGCCCACCACTCTCTGACTGAAGAAAGGTCTCCTCAAGTCTGTTCTAAATTGACCCCCTCTAATTCTAAGGCTGTGCCCATGTGTCCTCGTCTCCCCGCCTAATGGAAACAAATTCCCAGTGTCCACCCTTTCTAAGCCATGCATTATCTTTTAAGTTTCTATTAGATCTCCCCTCAACCTTCTAAACTCTAATGAATACAATCCCTGGATCCTCAGCTGTTCGTCATATGTTAGACCTCCCATTCCAGGGATCATCCATGTAATCTCCGCTGGACACGCTCCAGCGCTCCTGAGGTGTGGGGTCCAAAATTGGACACGGTATTCTAAATGGAGCCTAACTAGAGCTTTATAAAGTCTCAGAAGTACATTGCTGCTTTTATATTCCAACCCTCTTGAGATAAATGACAACATTACAATTACTTTTTTAACCACGGACTCAACCTGCAAGTCAACCTTTAGAGAATCTTGGATTAGCATTCCCAGATCCCTTTGTACTTTGGCTTTATGAATTTTCTCACCGTTTAGAAAATAGTCCATGCCTGTATTCTTTTTCCCAAAGTGCAAGACCTCACATTTGCTTATGTTGAATTTCATCAGCCATTTCCTGGACCACTCTCCTAAAGTGTCTAAATATTTCTGCAGCCTCCCACCTCCCCAGTACTACCTGACTGTCCGCCTAACTTCATATCATCGGCGAACTTTGCCAGAATGCCCCAGTCCCTTCGTCCAAATCATTAATATATAAAGTGAACAGCTGCGTCCCCAACACTGAACCCTGCTGGACACCATTTGTCACCAGCTGCCATTCTGAAAACCAGATTTCATGCACATGTATGCCCAGTGTCCCTTGGTGCAGGATGCTTTACAGATATCAAAAATAGCATGATAGCTTTTGGGTAGGTGCAACTAACCATATGTACAGTATAACAGATTTAGATACAATTGCTCCGGTTAGCAAAACTATTAGCTTTGTGTAATTATTGTTCACCTGCCATTATGGCTTCATGCATGTGTACAACCACAAGCAGTGCTTGTCAATGGTATGCCTCTTTCTCTTACCCAAAATATCCTTCCTAAATCTTTTTAATTAGTATGGAAATGACAAGTAACTCAATGAGCCTCTATGACTGCACCCCTTCCGAAAAATTACCTGCATGTGCTTTGCTGCGTTCCAACAAGCTGGCCAATACACTGTTGGAGTTTCTGTCTGTATATCTTCAAGATGATTCTTACTTTGAGCTGGTCTTTGAACTTTCCAGATCTTTCCAGTCATCCTTAAAAAAACAGATGTGTCAATTTTGAAAGCCCCTCCTTAGCAATGGCAAGCAAGATTTTCAGAGCTCTTTTCCCTGAATCATATATCACTTCATCTGTAAAATAAACTGCATATGTTGTTTGAACAATTATACTCACAAGAGGTATAACTATATGTCCATTGCCCAATCTGTTTTCTGCTGTCCATGGTTTAAGCCTTAAAGACCCTTGAATGATACCTTTTAAGGCAGTGTAATTTCTTTTAAAAAGCTCTTGATTTTGTCAGTGGAAATGAAATGTGTTGCTTCTTTAAGAACCAACTTCTGCTGTTGTTTTCTGAGATTTTAACTTTTGCTTCACTCACCAGTAAGAACGTATACTGGGCTTCCAGCTCTCTGTGGGTCTCTGCCCAAAAGTGGGCTTCAGTTTTCAACTTTTTGCTTGAGTAATTCTTCGAAATTTCTGTTACCTTGAAAGACCTTACAGTCCAGTCAAAACAAAAATAGTTCTGTCTTCTTGTTGGTCAGTACCCTATCTATAGATCTGTACTCTCAGAAACTCGTACTGCTAATTATCTAAATGCTCTGACGTTCAAAACAATTGTCAGTTTGCTTTCAATTAGTCATCCAAGTGTCTGACACCATGATGTTGGAGTTTTTTGATAGATTGTTGTTACTACTAACTGTGACACGAGTACAGCAGCACATGTTATATCAGTGCTTGCTTTGTTCCACATAAAATATAAGGAGCTGAACATGAGATTTTATGGCATTGTAAAATCCAGCAGATGTTTATTACATCTAACTATTATACACAAACATTACACTTACAATCCAGGCACCTAGATGTGTCTTATATTAGATTAATAAATACCAACTGAGGAACATGCTTCTAGTAGCATATTATGCTTCAAGTGATCTGAGGTAAGCTGGAGTATATGACTTTTATTCCATCAGGTTTAATATTATGATACGATGATGAGCATGTCTCTTAAAATTATACTGAGCTACTGACTGTGAGACAGAACAGTGTAGTGATAATGTCACTGTGCTGGTAATCCAGCAATCTAGGCTGATGCTGGGGGATATATGTTCAAGTCTGGCCACCATGGTTTATGATATTTAATTTCAATTGATATATCTAAAAAAGCTAGTCTCAATAATATTGACAGCGAAACTATCATTGATTGTTGTAAAAATCCATCTGCTCCACAATATCCATTAGGGAAGGAACTCTGTCATCCTTATCTGGTCATGGATTCTTAGAGCTGTACAACACGGAACCAGACCCTTCAGTCCAATTCGTCCATGCTGGCCAGATATCCTAAATTAATCTAGTCCCATTTGCTACCCTTTGGCCCATTTCCCTCTAAACCCTTCCTATTCAGCCTCCACCACTTCCTCTGGCAGCTCATTCCATACATGCACCACTCTCTGCGTGAAAAGATTTCCTCTTAGGTCCTGTTAAATATTTCCCCTCTCATCTTAAACCAGAGATGTTTTGGACTCCGCTACCTTGGGGGTAAAACCTTGACTATTCACCCTATCCATGCCCCTCATGATTTTATAACTTCTATAAGGTAATTCCTCAGCATCCAACACTCCAGGGAAAATGGCCCCAGCCTATTCAACCTCTCCCTATAGCTCAAACCCTCCAACACTGGCAACATCCCTGTAAATCTTTTCTGAACCCTTTCAAATTTCATAACATACTTCCTATAGCAAGGAGTCTAGAATTGAATGCAGTATTCCAAACGTGGCCTAACCAATGGTCTGGCTTATGTGTGGCTCCAGTTACACAAAAATGTGGTTGCATTATTAAGAACTTCCATCTTACTGAGAAGGTTTCAGACCATTCCAACTCAGATAACCTGCTCTGAAAACTCTGCTCACATTTTGACAGCTGTGGCAAATTGGATGGTAGCAGCTAGACAGCCCACAACATTCTAAAATAATCAGCAACATTATAAATTAAATGATCCACAATATTCCGAAAAAAGATGTTAATTTTCCCTTACACCCAGTGTTAATGCATCTTTGCCAAAACAAATCATTTCTGTCTTGGGCCATACCATATCTGTGTAAAAAGGTTTTGAGATGTAGTTTGAGACTCAAGCAGATAAATTAACCACCGAGGCAGAAGCATTACCTCCAACCAGTAATTATGAATTGATGTAACATCAACTGCTTTTCTGTGGGAATGAGCTTCACACTAGTAACTCACTTGAAAGACAGATTTTATAGACTCTGATTATTACTTTATGCCCTTCGTTCTAAACTATTCTATCAATTCCTTTCAGAATTCTAAAACTTCAACCAAATCACCCTCACCCTTTTGTCCAAGAAATGCATTCAAACCCAGTTTGTGTTATCTGTCTTCATAAGTTAACCCTTGGAACACTGATGACGTTCTAGTGAATCTGCACTCCAGTCCTTCCAAATCCAACATATCCTTTCTAAAATGTGGCACACAGAAAACAGTTACAGTGTAATCTAGATGTTATATAGACAGCACTTAGATTAGCTCCAGCAAAATACCTTTTTAAGTTCCAGACCTCAGCTTGGAAAAGCAAACATTCAAACAGCTTTTTATATTATTATTGATTACATTACTGTGATCTGTGGACACAGATCCCTACCACTGTCTAGTCCTCCAAGCTGTTTGTGGCTTTTTATCATTCAAAAATAGTTTGATCTATTTTCAGTTAAATATACAATCTCGTCCTTATCTACATTGAAATTTAAGTACCATGTTTTGTTCACTCATTTAATTGATCAATGTGTGTTTGTATTTTTGTGCTCATATCTGCATTGTTAAAACCACTTAGTCTTTGTGCCATTGGAAATATAAGGTTTTCAACTATGCAGAATTATTAATAAATTTAAGAGTTGAGATTCTAGCTCTGACTCCTATGGGGCACCACTATTCACTTTCTTATGATTTCAATGAACAGCCATTATTATTGCTACTGTCTCACCAATATCTTAACCAGACCACTATAATTTCTTCAATCCCAAGAGCTTGTATTGTCTAATCAAAATCTTAACTAGACTAATGTAACTTCTTCAATCTCACAATTGTATTTCTGCTGACTGCCTCTTGTTTAGAAGGTTAGCAAATGCCTGGAAGCCCACACACCTACATCCATTTAAAAAATCTATCTAAATTCCTTAGTCAGCTTAATTAGACATGACCTACCCAACTCCAATTCATGTGGACTCCCTCTAATCAAATCAATTCCTCAGTTGAAGAGGATTGCTGTGTTTTATTGGATATTTATTTGTGGTCATCTTCCTTTTGCAGATATAGTCAGTTATGCAGCATCCAATCTAAAAGTTTATTAGTACAGTACCACACCACTCAGAACTCAATTTAATACTGATATGAAGTTAATACATCAAGGATTACAGACAGGTTTTGGTGTTTGTTTCTCTAGTTGTAAACCAGCACAGATTAATATTTCAGTCAGTTTTTCTGACTCGTTTCCAAATATTCAGCTGGGTACTTCTGAAATATATTCTGCAGTAATAAAAGGAAGTTTGACAGTGTTACATAGAAATGCTATTTACATTTCGTGGCAAAGTAGTGTCAAGCCACTATTTTAAAATTCTGTTCAGTACTTGAGCAGAAATTAGAATTTTCTTTCACTGGCCCAAGTGAGGGCATTTATAGTAGAATGATTAGGTCTGATCTCTTCATGTCATAGCAATGTTAGAATGAACTACTCTCTCCGTTCAATTCAAGGGGCAGCCAGGGACAGGCAACAATTCCATATCCTCTGGGAGAGTAAAGAAAAAAAAACAGTAAACAATTGGACAAAGGATAATGCATTCTGGATCAGTGGTGCTGGAAGAGCACAGCAATTCCTGATGAAGGGCTTTTGCCCGAAACGTCGATTTCGAAGCTCCTCGGATGCTGCCTGAACTGCTGTGCTCTTCCAGCACCACTAATCCAGAATCTGGTTTCCAGCATCTGCAGTCATTGTTTTTACCAAAGGATAATGCAGCTAACCCACAACCTTAGAATGTTTTTATTCCAAATATTTCAGTGTCTTAATAGCTGGACAATTAGATCAGACCAGGAACAACTAAAAACACATAAGGTCAATGACAGACTTTCTGAGACAAAATACCTGTAGCATCAATGTATCTCATATACAATATTAACCAAGATCATAAAGCTTTCTGATTCCATTTAATGTGCCACTGTCCTGTAAAGTATAATCTTCTTTTTGTAAGTTGAGATGTAATGCTCGTTAATTTTTGTGTGTTTCCATTTGTGTCTGCTATAAGCTAATTCATCATCACTATTAAAAATTTTGTTGTGTACACTATTCTTCTTAAAGAGCAGTTTACTCACTGGGATCCCCTTTAAGGGTAAGCAATTACAAAATTAAAAGTGATACATGAACTGAAGACACTCGGCTGCTTTTTACTCTTATGTTCTAAAACTTGCTCATCAGATTCTAACAATATTTCTTTTTAAATCTCCACCTCCACTCCCACTGGACTCGTCATCTCCCTAACACTGAGCTCCTACTAATTGATTTATTTCTAAAGTAGTTTCTGTTCAGTCTACTACCTATGTAGTTTGGTGAAAGTACGCGTTCCGCAGAGACCACTCCCTCCACGATTTCCTTGTTAGGTCCACGGCCCTCACCAACCCACCCTCCACTCCCGGCACCTTCCCTTGCCACCGCAAGCAGTGCAAAACCTGTGCCCAGACCTCCCCCCTCACCTCCATCCAAGGCCCCAAAGGATCCTTCCACATCTGACAGAGATTTACCTGTACTTCCACATACGTCATCTGTGCTCGTTGCTCTTGGTGTGGTCTCCTCTACATTAGGGAGACAGGACACCAACTTGTGAAATGTTTCAGAGAACATCTCTGGGACACACACACACTAAACAACACCACCGTCCTGTGGCCGAACACTTTAACCGCACCCCCCCCCCTTACTCTTATGAGTGTTCCACCAAGGACATGCAATTCCTGGGCCTCCTCCACCACCAAATTCTAGCCAGCCAATGCCGGAGGACAAATGCATCTTCTTCCACCTTGGGACCCTCCAACCACTCGGGATCAATGTAGATTTTACCAATTTCTTCATTTCCCCCCCCCTCACCTTATCCCAGGTCCAACCTTCCAACTTGGCACCGCCCTCTCGAACTGTCCTTACCTGTTCGTTTTTCCCACCTATCTGCTCCATCCTCCTTTCCGACCTATCACCATCACCCCCCACTTCCATCTACCTATCGTATTCCCAGCTACCTTCCCCCAGCCCCACCCCCCTCTCCCATTTATCTCTCAGCCCCATTGGGCCACCCCATCATTTGTGATGAAGAGCTTATGCCCCTCAGAGGCTGCCTGAATGGCTGAGCTTTTCCAGCACTGCATATTTTGACTACCTATGTATTTAGGCCATGTGGGCAAGGGTAATAAATATTGTATTATCAACACTTTTTGCATCAAAGGATATTTTTAAAAGTTTCTCTTTGATGCCATTAGTTCATGCCATTGCATGGATTGATTTTTTACAACTATGTTAGTGATATAATAATCTCAGGAACACGGTCATATTGCTCTCATATTCTACTTCCACCCTTACCCCTCTTTTTACCTTTCAAAATAAATTGATTAAAACCTGTCACTTAAGTACAACCCTAGTTATCAATCTCTCGTTAAATGTTTCTCAGGTCAAAGATCTTCCCCAAAGTTCTGAAGCACCAAGCAACATTTTGCCATGTTAAGAATTTAATTTAAGTGCAGGTCATTTTTGATCTTTTGGTGCAGGCTAAAATGTATGATCTAAGAAAATGATGGAGCATGTGTTTATGCCAGTATTACCAATACCCTGAACTCATGATTATGATTATAATTCTAAAGAAAGCCCGTTATTTCCTCACAGGGATTAATGAAAATTGAAGAACGAGTTGCCAAATTGATAGAATTGTTTGTGACTATAATATCTTGAAGAAACAGAAAATGAATGAATTATAGAGAACAAAATCAAACAAAATGATTTATTTAACATTGATTTTTCAGTCAGCAAGGTGTTTGAAATGTATAGAAACATATCACCACGATTTTGGTGCCAAATCAAACCCCTTTGTGATCAGAAACTGAACTTGACTAACTACATAAATACTGTAGTTAGAACTGTTTAAGTGACACTCAGTCACCACCTGATGCACCAATGCCTTTTTGCATCCTTATAGCACAAGTTAGCAGTGTGCTGAACTATGTCCACTAGACCACTTCCAACAACCCTCAAACACATCATCCAAACCAAAGTAGTTCTCATCCATTGCCTGAAACATTTGCTTCCTCCACAATGGATGTTGGTGTCTATGGTCTACAAGATGCACCAAGGCTTTTTCAAATCTACAGTCTCTGCCTCCCACAAGGGCAAAAGTAAGGGACCCATTAACAACACCACCACCTCCAAGTTCCTGTCCTAGTCATCCACTATCTCTCCCTCATCATTGCTGGTCAAAATCCTGTAACTCCATTGCTAAGTATACTGAGTACCTTCAGCAGATGATTGTAGCCATTATAGAAGGTGGCTCTTGTGATGCACTGGTAATGTTCCTACCTCTGAACTAGGAGCCCCAGGTTCAAATGCCACCTGCTCTAGAGGAGTGTAATAACATCTCTGAAAATATTTCTTAGAATGTGGCTCACAACCACCAATTACTGATGGGCAATAAATGTTGACTTTGTAGCACTGATCGTCACCATATGATTAAATTCATCAACCTTAGAATTGTTTCGTTTACCTGATATGGAATGCACACTACCTTCACATAATGGCACACTCCTGTCAGGTCAGGTGAGGTGCAGGTAGGCTGAAAGGTAGGAACCATTGTGTTGGCATAGTTCTCATATAAAGCGTGCTTCAGCAGCGCAATTCAGTTATAACATTCAGTTATAACATCGCTGAAGAATTAGGGAACGGTATTTTCAAGAACGCTTACCTCTGTTCGTAATAGCACGCTTCCAGTGGCAATTGTTTTGCACATTTCATTCTGCGCATGTGACCAATGTCAGCTGCTGTCAGCATGTGAAGTACAGTACTGAACATTGAGCACCTCATCTAAAAAATTAAACTGATAAATGTTCGTTGCTCTCCCTCTGAGACAAGAATATTCTCGTATAATTCCTATATAAGTCCTGTATAATTCCCGCAGGACTGCATTATTCTTATACATATTATTTGCTTTTCTAGTTTGCTCTTGTATCTGCATATCCCACAATCTGAACCAACCCCCAAGAAACAGTCAGAAGACAATTAACCACAGCCATCCACTTCTGCAATCACAACTGTATCTGAAGTTGGTGATGATGGTGACCCTCTGTCCCTGCATTAACAATAGTTTTTCAATGCAAATTTACTTTTGTTTCATTAATAAATATGATTTAAACCTTAATTCAGGCTACTTTGAGTGATTTTTTTTTGCTGGTCTGCCCCAACCCCTCTTTTCCCATCAGCCCCATTGAATGAGGTTTCGCTGGAGTGCAACTATGATATTATAGGAGAATCATCTGTCATGAATTGCTAGAATTTAATCCATAACAAGTAGCCAATATGGCATGAGTAAGTATTCTGTGGTTTCCCTTGGTGCATTGATTGGAAGATTTATGTGGGGTAAAGTATCCCATCCACCAGTGTCTCATCCATCACATTAGGTTCTAAAAGAGAACGTTTTGGTAAATTTATAGTGTCCTGGGGTATTGTAAACTTATCTGAATCAAATGCATCGTTTTATTAAACATCCATCACCAAGTATATCACCTTAGAGCTACATTGACCCCAACAAGCTGATAGTAGTTTCCTTGACTGATTGATACCAAGATACGATCAAAAATGTTGTCTTGTGTGCTATACAAACAGATTGTTACATACAAAATGCATCAGGGTGCAGAATAATGTATTACAGCTGCAGAGAAGAGAGAGATCAGAATTAACATTTGAGAAGTCCATTCAAAAGTCTGATAACAGGAAAGAAGCTGTTCTTGAATCTGTTCATATGTGTATTCAAATGCTCATACCTTCTGCCTGACGGAAGAAGGTGAAAGAGCGTATGAACAGGGTGGGAAGGGTCTTTGATTATGATGGTTGCTTTCTTGAGGCAGCGGGAAATATAGATTGAGTTGATGATGGAAAGCTGGTTTTCATAACAGACTGGTCTGCGTTCACGACTCTGCAATTTCTTGCAATCTTGGGAAGAGCAGTTGCCAAACCACCCCATCCAAAGACAGAGTTAGTGGAGAATTGCCAGCTGTGAGTTTTCTGTGTAACTACAGTTAACTGGAACTCCCCAAGACTGACAGTACATTGTGCAACTCACCATAAAACATGTCAGTGTGTTGTCACCATCTTGCTGATTGCAGCACAGAGCTGAAGCATATCCTGTTAAATGCTGCTATCGGAGGAAAACAATGGCACCTTGACAGGAATGCTTACTTTCCTGGTGGTAGCCAATAAACTTTGATATATGAAAAAATATTTTTAGGCTTGCCTTCCATTTGAATTAACAGCAATTAAACACATATCACTGTATCGAAAGATGTACATTATATGTGCTAGTGTCCTGATATTCCTGATGTTTACGTTCTGCTCCATGTACCTGACTAAATCATTACTGTTTCATATAGAGCATTTTTTAAGAGACTTTGGCAGGTATGTTTGAGCTTTGAGATTCAGCCCCTCTTGGGGTATATTAGGAGACCAGTCAGTTTGTGTTACAGTGGTGCTGCAGTGACCTTATTAATTTACAGCTAATCCTTCCAATTCACAATATGGATGGATGAATAAATAATTTACAAGGGCTTTTGCCCGAAACGTCGATTTTGCCTGTTCTCGGATGCTGCCTGAATTGCTGTGCTCTTCCAGCACCACTGATCCAGAAAATAATTTACAACGCCTTACTAAAGCAGTTTTACATAAAATGTTGTTTTGATTGCCTCTGACTCAATGGACAGAGTTTAAGGATGGCAGAAATTATTAGGAAGAGAAGGGGATCATTTAATCGGGGCAGTATATGGTTTGGAGACCCTACCATCTTCGTACATCACACAGTTGAGCTCCGAGTGGCAAGGGTGGAGCACCATGAGTTCAAACTTTTACATTGCTACTTGAGAGCCTCATCACAAGGATCTCTGACACAATATGCAGATATCACCTCAAACTCTCTAAGGTTTATATACAACTTCATTTGGACCGGAGTTTTTATGCCTAAATGAAGGGCTTGGTGTCAAAGAGTAGCAGTACTGCTGAGGTTCACATCTCATTCTTGCTTCTGACTCCCTTCCCAACTTCATTGCTGGTATCTGCCTCTTTGTGACTGGCAACCTGCAATCCTTAAGCTAGGCTCAAATATAAACTGGATCTCCAGACCCCTGTTTGTAAGTATTATTGATCTTTCCTTTTAAATGTTATGAGATAATTTTAGGGCAAATGGGACATGAACCTGAACCAGATGGAAGTGAGGACTACAGAGGCTGGAGATTAGAGTCAAGATTAGAGTGGTGCTGGAAACACACAGCAGGTCAGGCAGCTTCCGAGGAGCAGGAAAATTGACATTTCGGGCAGGAGCCCTTCATCAGGAATTCTGATGAACCACAAGAACCCATGAAGTATTATGGACCTGAACTGTTAACTCTGGTTTCCTTCCACATATGCTATCAGACTGTAGAGCTTTTCCAGCGTTCTCTGTTTTTGTTTCAGAGCCCACAATGTGCCTGATTACCTATTAAAAGTATCAGGTATCTGGGAGAGAAACTGTGAAGTGTACAACCATGGTGGCTGTTGCCATCGGGTGGAAATTGGACAAACCCCCAAATTGCCAGCACTAAATTCTGGCCAAACTTTTAAAAACTTTTAAAACTTTTGTGGACTGGTTGCTGGGAGGGAGTCTTCCTGCTTGCACTGACCAATCACCAAATACACCGCTTCAAAATATAAACCATTTGATTTGATGTTTGTTCAATCTGATATACTGTTCCATTATAGAACATTAGAGCTCAGTACAGGCCCTTCGGCCCTCAATGTTGCACCGATTTGTGAAATCAGTCTAACGCCCATCTAACCTAAATTATTCCATTTTCATCCATATATTTATCCAATGACCATTTAAATGCCCTTAATGTTGGCAAGTCCACTACTGTTGCAGGCAGGGCATTCCATGCCCTTACTACTCTGAGTAAAGAATTTACCTCTGACATCTGTCCTGTATCTATCACTGCTCAATTTAAAGTTATGTCCCCTTGTGCTAGCCATCACCATCTGAGGAAAAAGGCTCTCACTGTCCACCCTAACTTATCCACTGATCATCTTGTTTGCCTCAATTAAGTCACCTCTTAACCTTCTTCTCTCTAATGAAAACAGCCTCAAGTCCGTCAACCTTTCCTCATAAGACTTACCCTCCATTCCAGGCAACATCCTGGTAAATCTCATCTGCACCCTTTCCAATGCTTTCACATCCTTCCTATAATGCAGCGACTAGAACTGTACACAATGTTATAGTAAATTGTTCTTGGAATTGATTACTTGTCTATTAGCCCTTAGTTATGGGAATTTAGGACTAAGCACCGTTGCTGTCTCTTGAGTGTCAGCACAACAAAGAGGCCTCCTACTGTACTGTAAATGCCTCTAATTCATTAAATAGATTTTCAAAGAGAACTTATGGTGAATCTCTTTATAATTTAGTGGAAAATATTACATTAACAATAAAATATCTCTAAGTGAAGTTCTTTGACTCTTTATTGTGTAATGGAGTTGACACTGACTTGAAGCACTATGATGCATTACTCCCTGCAGTATAACCCCTCTCACAAATCATCAGCCTGTTAACAGGATGAACATATAAAGCATCTACACACTTGGGATGTGCCAAAATACTTCACAACCAAGGAAATACTTCAAAATGCAAAACAGTTTTTAAATGGACAAAACTTAACTTCTCACAGTCAAATTTAATAAGATTAGAGAGACAAATTCAGAACATTGTTGGTTTGTATAGCAACAGGACACATCAAAAATCATAATGTGATTGGAATCAGTCCATACAGATTTAATAAAGGAAAATGTTTCACAAGGTTAATAGATTTTTGAGGGTCCAACTAGTTGGATGCATAGGTGTGAATCAGTTGATAAAGTGTCATACCAGAAGTTATTGCATAAAGGTAAGACTCAATCATTTCAGTGAGTATATCATAATTGTTTGATGATTAGTAGGAAGAAACCGACAATTTTAGTGGGATACTCATAAACCAATGCTTTTCTCTCAGCTTTTTACAAACTATGTCACTCTCTTAGATGAGGGGATGAAGTGTAATTTATCCAGGTTTACCGATGATCCCAAGTTGGATAAGGAAACTGGCAGTAAAGAAGATCCAGAAAGGCTGCAATAGGATTTATTCAGCTTTAATGAATGAATAATAATTTGGTAGATAGAACATACTGTGGAGAAATGTGAAGTTATACACTTTGATAAGAAAAATAGATGATAGCATATTATCAAAATAGTAAGAGATTGAAAATATTGGTATTCAGACAAATCCAAATATCCTGAAAATACATGAATCACAGAAGGTTAACATAGAACAGCAGCAAACCATTTGGAAGGCAAGTCCCTATTTTCATTCATTCATGGGATGAGGGTGTCATTGGCCAAGCCAGCACTTATTGTCCATTCCTAAATGCCCAGAGGACAGTTGAGAGTCAACCACATGGTCTGGAGTCACATGTAGGCCAGACCAGGTAAGGATGGCAGATCTCCTTTCCTAAAGAGCATTAATGAACCATCAGGATTTTTCTGACAATTGACAATAGACTCTTAATTCCAAATGTGTTTTTTTGGTTGAATTCAAATCCATCATCTGCCATGGCAGCATTCAAACATGGGTCTCAAAAACATGACCTGGGTCTCTGGATTAACAGTCCAGTGATAGTGCCACTAGGTCATCATCTCCCCTATTCTAGGCTTTATTGCAAGGAAATTAGACCATAAGAGCAACAATGCAATTGTTGCAATTTTTGGTGAGATTCTTAGCTAAGGCATGAAATACTTGTCCCAGGGGAAGTGTGGAAAATGTTGTGTAGGGAGGTCCCTAGGCTGAAAGTATGTCCTAGCAGGAGAGGTTAAGTAGACTAAGCCTATGTTCTCTAGAATTTAGATGCGTTAGAAGTGATCTCACTGAAAAATAAAAAATGCTTAAGTTGATGAACAGGTTTGATTGTCACTGAACTAAACATACAAAGCTTCAGTCTACTGTTCTAGTCACAGAGCTTTGAATCCCACTATGGCAGATGGTGAAATCTGAATTCAATAAAAATATGAAGTTAAAAAATTATTGGTCTAATGGTGACCATGTGACCATATTAGTAGTACAGAAGAGGCCCATCGGGTCTGTACTACTAATACATACTACTGCCTACAGGAGGTCCATTGCCTTGAATTCAAAGCACTCATCCAAGTACTTTTTAAAGATTGAGATTTCTTCTCTCAACCACTCTCCCAGACATTCCAGACATGAAATACCCTCTGGGTGAAAAGAATTTTCCTCAAATTCCCTCTAAGCCTCCTGCCTTTCATTTTAAAAATATGTCCCTTTGGGAGAGGAATACGGGTTTGTTACATTTGATGTTAACACAGTCCGAGCATATATCTCACTATCCAATTTCTGTGTTATCCATTGTTTTTTTTCTCTTTCTCTTAGTTGAATAATGTAAGAGACTTAATTATACACTCTGGTTAGTTGTAGGTTAGATTAGTAGATGAGTTCTTTTTTTCTTTTGTTAAATTTTGGTTATTATTTATTTAAGATTTAATTGTATATCAATGTTTGTACTTGAGATTTTTGTTTATTTTTGTAAACTTGTAAAAATGTTAAATTTCCAATAAAAATATCTATAAAAAAAAGTCCCCTTGTTATTGACCTTTTTTTGACAATTTTCGTAAAAACCCATTGGTTCACTAATGTCCTTTGGGGAAGGGAGCCTGTCATCCTTTCCTGAGCTGGCCTACATATGACTTCTAATTGCCCTCTGGGCAAATAGGGATGAACAATAAATGAACAATAAAAAGCGAAGCATTATTTGCACTCGATAATAAATGCAACTTCTGTATTTGGACAGACCAATATATACCTTCTCCAGTTTGTCAATATTTTTGGGTTCTCTGTTGACAGAAAATGTATCAGCTTTGTTCTTTCACAACTTCCTGCAGTTCTATAAATTTTTTGCATTCAACTGACAAATCAGAATGGACCATAGTTTAACATATCAGCAGATTGTTATCTCCAACACTGCGGTACTCAGCCTAAATTTTACAAGGACATGGGATAAATGCAGGGAAATGGGGTTAGCATGGGTGGACATTTTGGTTGGCATGGACCAGTTTGGGCCAAAGGGCCTGTCTCAGTATTGTAGGACTCTACTCTATGAATCTGGAATTGAATCCACAACCTTGTATCAATCAGACAGGAGTGTCATGAACTAAGCCACATTTGGCTCAGGTAGCAAACTACCTGTATTCATTCTGCTGTGTCCTTCCAGCAGAAGTTAGTGAGCTGTGGCATGCTGGGCTGTTCTGTATCATTAGCGCTGCTGGCAGTCAATCCTGCCAGGCTAAAAGCAACTTAGGAGTAAGTGTGCTGGTTCAAAAGACGGGTTTGAGTGGACAAAGTATTGTTTGTGATGTTATCATGACTTTGTCTCTGTGTCAGGGAATAAAGATCTATTATGTATGATCCAGTGATCTCCAGCTTCAACTTCTATTCCTTCAGATGTTCAGTACCAATTTGTCAATGGGATTTTCTGGGTCTTCCTTAATTTTGTTTCTGATCCTTTAGTTGTATATCACTGTAATAGATATTGCAAATATGTGATGCAAATACAATGATAAGCCTGTGCATACTTTGCAGATCATTCTTACATAAGTAACTGGACATGTAAGTTGAAGTTAGAATGATTTGGATGGAGTTAACCCGTAAACTCCCATTAAGACTTGAGTGTGACAACGGTTTCCTGTGTAAATTGCAATTTGTATATGTGTCATGCTGATGTATGGCCATAATTCAGTGATTTCCAGGAGTTGGTTGGCATTGGCATGCTGATTGCTGCACGTGGGACCTCAGAGGTAGCAGAACATTGGTTGCTGTTGTCCCATAGTGCTATTAAGGAGGGAGTTCCAATATCTGATGTCAATGTGAATTTCTGCATGCATTTTGTAGATGGTACACACTGCAGCTACTGAGCATTGGCGGTGGAGAGAGTGGATGTTTGTGGATGTTGTGCCAATGCAGCAGGCTGTGTTTTCCTGGATGGTGTCAAACTTCTTCAGTGTTGTTGCAGCTGCCCCCCTTCAGGCAAGTGGGGAGTATTCCATCACATTCCTGACTTGTGCCTTGTAGATGCTGGACAGGTTTTGGGCTATCAGGAGGTAAGTTACTCACTTCAGGTTTACTAGACTCTGACTTGCTCTTGTAGCCACTATATTTATAATTCTAATTTGTTCAACGTCTGATCAATGGTGATGCCCAGGATGTTTAAAGTAGAAGACTGTTGTGGTTCTGTTCGCCGAGCTGGAAGTTTTTGTTGCAAACTTTTCGTCCCCTGGCTAGGCGACATCATCAGTGCTTGGGAGCGACATCATCAGTGCTTGGGAGCCTCCTGCGAAGCGCTTCTTTGATGTTTCCTCCGGTGTTTATAGTGGTCTGTCCCTGCCGCTTCCGGTTGTCAGTTTCAGCTGTCCGCTGTAGTGGTTGGTATATTGGGTCCAGGTCGGTGTGTTTGTTGATGGAGTTTGTGGATGAATGCCATGCCTCTAGGAATTCCCTGGCTGTTCTCTGTCTGGCTTGCCCTATGATAGTAGTGTTGTCCCAGTCGAATTCATGTTGCTAGAGGCATGGCATTCATCCACAAACTCCATCAACAAACACATCGACCTGGACCCAATATACCAACCACTACAGCAGACAGCTGAAACTGACAACCGGAAGCGGCAGGGACAGACCACTATAAACACCGGAGGAAACATCAAAGAAGCGCTTCGCAGCAGGCTCCCAAGCACTGATGAT
>NC_057710.1:30772518-30778148 GCF_004010195.1 Chiloscyllium plagiosum | reverse complement strand
GAGCTACAAATCTTCGCACAAACTTTGAAAGTAGAAGACTCAACAACAGTAATGCAACAATAATGAACCCTGGAGTGCAGGTTCACAGCTCCTTGAAAGTGGAATCGCAGGTAGATAGGATAGTGAAGAAGAGGTTTGGTATGCTTTCCTTTATTGGACAGAGCATTAAATATAGGAGTTGGGAGGTCATGTTACAGCCGTATAGGATATTGGTTTGAATATCGTGTCAATTGTGGTCTCCCTCCTTTCGGAAGGGTGTTGTGAAACATGAAAGGGCTCAGAAAAGATTTACAAGGATGTTGCCAGGTTTGGAGGATTTGAGCTATAGGGAGAGGCTGAATAGGCTGGGACTGTTTCCCTGGAGCGTCGGATGCTGAAGGGTGACCTCATAGAGGTGTGTAAAATCATGAGGGGCATGAATAGGAAAAATAGACAAGTCTCTTCCCTTGGGTGGGTGAGTCCAGAACTAGAGGGCATAGGTTTAGGGTGAAAGGGGAAAGCTTTAAAAGGGACAACTTTTTCAAGCAGAGGGTGGTGCTTATATGGAATGAGCTGCCAGATAAAGTGGTGGAGGCTGGCACAATTAGAGCATTTAAAAGGCATCTGGATGGGTATATGAATAAGAAGGGTTTGGAGGGATATGGGTCAAGTGCTGGCAAATAGGACTAGATTAGATTAGGATATTTGCTTGGCATGGACGGGTTGGACTGAAGGGTCTGTTTCTGTGCTGTACATCTCTATGACTCTATGATGTCACTGAAGGATGGTTAGATTCTCTCTTATTGGAAATGACTATTGACTAGCACTTAAATGGCACAAATAGATATTGTCTAGATCTTGCTGCATTTGAACATGGACTGCTTCAGCATCTGAGAGGTTATGATTGATCAATTATTGTTCAATTATTGGTGAACATCCCCACTTCTGATGGTCATTGATGAAGCAGTTGAAGATGGTTGGACCTAGGACACCGCCCTGAGGAATCCCACTGCTACGCCTTGTACTGGTAGCTGACACACTAAGTCTTTAAAGGATCTTATGGCACAGTGGTTGTGGAGGCCTCGGTTCAAATTCTACCTGCTCCTGTAGTGTGTAATAGCATCTCTGAAAATATTGATTCAATATTACCCTGAGAAACTCCTGGAAATATTCTGGAGCTGAGGTGACTGACATCCAACAACCACAACCATCTTCTGCCATGCCAGGTATGACTCCAACCAGCAGAGAGTTTGCCCCCTGATATCCATTGATTTCAGTGTTGCGAGGGCTCCTGATGCCACACTCAGTCAGATGCAGCCTTATCATCACCTCAACTCTGGAATTCAGATTTTTAAAAAATTCATTCACGGGATGAGGGCTTTGCTGCATTTATTGCCCACAGGGCAGTTAAGAATCAATCTCATCTGCATGGGCCTGGAGTCACATGTAGGCCAGACTAGGTAAAGATGGCAGTTTCCTTCCCTTAAGGGGATTATTGAACCCAATGGGTCTTTCCGACAATTGACAAATAGTCATCATTAGATTTTTGATTCCAGATACTTATTGAATTCAAATTCCACCATCTGCCATGGCCAAATTCGAACCCAGATTCCCACAACATTACCTAGTTCTCTGAATTAACAGTCCAACAATAACGGCACTAGGCCATCACCTTCTGTTTTGTTCCTGTTTGAATTAAGACTGTAATGAGGTGAGTCCAAATTAAGTATGTGTCAGTGAGCTGGTTATTGCTAAGCATGTGCTAGCTAATCACTCTTGACACCCCTTCTTACATCACTTTACTGATGACTGAGAATAGACTGATGGGACAGTAACTGGCCGGGTTGGATTTAGATTTAGATTAGATTAGATTCCCTACAGTGTGGAAACAGGCCCTTCAATCCAACAACCCTCCGAAGAGTAACCCACCCAGACCCATTTCCCTCTGACTAATGCACCTAATACTATGAGCAATTTAGCATGTACCTGAATAATTTTCCACATTGCTGAATAGATGCCAGTGTTGTAACGGGACTGGGAGAGCTTGGCTAAGGGAGTAGCAGGTTTTGGAGCACCAGTATTTAGTAGTATTGCTGGACTATTGTCAGGGCTCAAAGCCTTTGCAACCAGTGCCGCCAATCTTTTCTTGATTTCACGTGGAGTGAATTGGCTGAAGACATATTTGTGATGTTGGGGACCACTGGAGGAGGCCAAGGTAGATCATTTACCAGGCATTCTCCCTGAAGATTGTTGCAAATGCTTCAGCCTTATCTTTTACACTGATATGCTGGGTTGTTTCATAAATGGGAATGGGGATATTTAATCAGCATTTTTAAGTGATACTACAGTGTCTGTAATTGACTAGGATGTTTCTAATCATGCAAAAATACTCAGAATATTTTTCAGTCCCAATTAAAAAATTTAAGTGCATGATTACGTATCTTTCATCAAGAGTTGTGAGTTAGAATGTTAAAGGGTTATGTGACAAGTCGTCCTGTTAATGTCTGTTGATCATTGCTCAGTAAGCAGCTTGCACTTTCAGTGGTGGTTATGAGATAATTATGAGAATGAGAATAATATGTTATGAGAATAATATGTTCCAGTTCTTCCGCATGTTTTCTTCTCTCTGATGTAGTTATTCTCTTGTAGTTAATTGTTTTACATTTTATTTTTATAGCGAGCCTTTCCTTGAGGCTTTCTTTAATCTTGTTTTTGTTCTTTAACTGTCACTATCTGACTTGCCCATGAAAAGATTTCTTGTGTGTGGTCCTGCTGCCCTCTACTGGGAAGATTAAGTTGTGAAAGCAGTGAGCTGACTAATCCAATAGGTTAAATGTCAACTTTTTCACCACAAATTTCCTTGCTAAAGTTTGACCTGATCCCAAAAACACTTTGTGGGGCCAGAAAGCAAAGTTGAAGATGCCCTTCCAATTATATGCATCTGTGCCAGCACCCCTGGTAGTTTTGTCCTGCTGATGAAACAAGACTTTTCCAGAGATGGTGATGGTGATATTTGAGAGATAGTCTGGACGTTGGTGGGAAGGCTTGGTGCCATCACCATACATGTGAAAGCCGACAGTATGGCTTTTGGATAATGTCCCCAAGTGTCAACATAGGAAGAGGTTAACAATAGATCCTCAGGTGACCCCAGAGACAATGGCATGGGAAAGGAACCATTGCAGGTGAATTGATTCTGATTAGATCAATAAAAATGAAGCCAGGCAAAAGCTGGACAACAGTGGACAGGCAATGGAGGATGATGCTGTAATCAATTTTGCAAAACACTGTAGATAGGTTCAGAAGCATGAGGAGGGAATGATTACATTTGTTACAGTCATGTTGGATTTTTTTGTGACTTTACTAAGAGCCGTTACTGTACCTGTGACAACAATAGTGCTGACCACCATAGATTCAAATATGAAGCTCTGGGAAAGATGAGAACAGCTGTAGGACATTCGGGACTTTGGAAAGGAAAGGGAGGCTGGAGATGGGAGACAGTTTGCAAGGACAGAAGGGTTAGTTTTTTTTGGGAGTGGGTGATGATAACGCAACACATTTTTATTTCAAAAATACACTTTATTCTTAATTATCTATAGGTAAACGTAAGTACAAGACAGTACTTTGCACAAAATACAGTAAAATTTTGTCATTTCTCATTAGAATTTCAATCCAGTTGCAACAAAAGGCTTTTTTGAAACACAAAAGGAAACGATTTGATAATTTCACTGTACTTGGGTCCAAATCCCCCCTAATGGCATTGTTCAAGATGGCAGCTCACCACCACCTTCTCAAGGGCAATTAGGGACAAGCAATAAATGCTGAACAGTCAAAGATGCCCATGTCCTACGAATGAATAAAAAAAATTGCAAAAATACACTTTTTTCATTAAAAAATCTATAAGTAGTACAAAGGTTCTACAGTAGTTCTGTACAGTCTTTGCTCAGACTTCTGTACAAAATGGAAAAGAATGGCAGAAGTTACCATGTGGTAGAGCAAAAAGAACTTAAAGGTGCATTTTGCTTTTTTGTACCTTGACACTGCTGTCCAAAATGGATTGGAACATGTGCTATCGTCTGTTTTGCAATTTTCTAAATTAAAACTCCAAACTTTCCCGGAAAAATAGCCCCATTTATAAAATCAAAAAACCCCGTCCCTGTGTTAAACCAAAAGGCTGTAATTGTCATCCCTGAGCTGTTGTAACGAGGAACAGAGAAGAGAATTTTGCAGAATTCCATCTGGGATTGTTCATCAGAATGAGAGGGAAAATGCTCTGGGAGAGTCCGCCCTTGTCACTGGGATGATCCTAACGCCACACATCCCGGTTAAATAGCAGCCTTCTGCCAATTCCACTGTGTCACTAACATATCTCCAGCATGAAAAATAAACACCAGGGCATCGCCAATATCTGTTCTTCAGATCCTCCTAAAACTTGACCTCAGTTTTCGTTCCTAATTTTGTTTGAGAGGATTTGTAATTAAAACAATGACGTTTACTTAATTTCCCAGTTACTGCTTTTGCTTCCTTAGCAACAAAAATCATTAAACACACACACAGATGGGACACCGACTGGATGCCGACAGCTGCTGATAGACTTTGGCAAACAGGGCGCACGGGAATTATTCCCTCAATTCCCCCAATACAAGAGCTGTCGCTACTGTAAAGTAAATATTTACAGAGTTAGTCAGAGCAGCTGAATAATTTGACTAGACATTGGAACCCCGTGATTGACAGTGATTTAAGGTAAGCTTAGTCTACCTGGTCCCAGTATAGTACTGATCAGACTTTTAATCTGTTTGTGGTTTTTATTACCCTTGATATAATCTGTTTTATTCATTCCCTCACTACAGAAAACGCTGAACTAGAATTCAGCCTTTGCGTTTTTGCAACTGGTTTATACGAGGCAAGTGCGTCGCTGTTTAAATGTTACTTCTGTTAGGAAGAAGTGTTTTGTTTCCATTTTGACCGTTTTTCTGTTTTCCCCAGAGCACTTACTCTATAGTTTCAGACTGATTAGGCCTGGGACAACTCTCCCACTCTATCGTCTGTGTTACTTTGGTTGTTTGGAGGTGCCTGTGTTTGTGGGGCCTGTGTTTTTCTATTATTGACTCCATCCTTCTCTGAGCACTAGATGTGGTGATTAGTGGTAATATCGCTGGGCTAATAAGCCCAGTTCGTTTGTCCGAACTGGTCCTCACCCCTAACAATTTCTCCTTTGAATCCTCCCACTTCCTCCAGACCAAAGGGGTAGCCATGGGCACACGTTTGGGCCCCAGCTATGCGTGTCTCTTTGTTGGTAGAGCAGTTGATCTTCCGTAATTACACCAGCACCACTCCCCACCTCTTCCTCCGCTACATTGAATTCTGCATTGGCGCCACCTCGTGCTCCCACGAGGAGGTTGAGCAATTTATCAACTTCACCAACACATTCCACCCTGACCTTAAATTTACCTGGACCATCTCTGACACCTCCCTCCCCTTCCTGGACCTCTCCATCTCCATCAGTGACGACCGACTTGACACTGACATTTCCTACAAACCCACCGACTCCCACAGCTACCTGGATTACACCTCTTCCCACCCTAACTCTTGCAAAAATGCCGTCCCGTATTCCCAATTCCTCCGCCTCCACCGTATCTGCTCCCAGGAGGAGC
>NC_057710.1:30706028-30771920 GCF_004010195.1 Chiloscyllium plagiosum | reverse complement strand
ACCTATCACCTTCATCCCCTCCCCCACTCACCTATTGTACTCTATGCTACTTTCTCCCCACCCCCACCTTGCTCTAGCTTACCTCTCCTAGCTTACCTCTCCACGCTCCAGGCTCACTGCCTTTATTCCTGATGAAGGGCTTTTGCCCGAAACGTTGATTTCGCTGCTCTTTGGATGCTGCCTGAACTGCTGTGCTCTTCCAGCACCACTGATCCAGAATCTGGTTTCCAGCATCTGCCGTCATTGTTTTTACTGGGCTAATAAGCCAGTCTGTCAGACTCTTGTTTTGAGAGTATAGGTTCAAATCCCCCTTGTGATGGATGGTGGAATGTGAAGTTAATAGAAGCTAGACTAATTATAACAGCATGGTCTAAAAACCCATCTGGTTCACAAGTGTTCTTGATGTGGTGTGTTTACCTGGTCTGCATGTGATGTCTTTGAAGAGTGTGGTGCTGGAAAAGCACAACCGATCAGGGAGCATCAAGGAGCAGGATAATCAACCTTTCAGACATAAGCCCTTCATCAGGAATGAAGCTTGTGGGTCAAGGGGGTTGAGTGATAAATGGAAGGGAAGGTGGGGCTGGGGGAAGGTAGGTGGATGAAGGTGGGGTGAAAATGGTAGGTTGGAGAGGCGGGTGGAGCAAATAGGTGGGAAGGAGGATGGACAGGTAGGACCGTTCAAGAGAACACTTAACTCCCCCTCCCACTCCACCAAGGACACTCCAAGGGGAGTTAAGTGTTCTCTTGAACGGTCCTACCTGTCTATCTTCCTTTCCACCTATCTGCTCCACTCGCCTCTCCAACCTACCATTTTCAACCCCACCTTCATCTACCTATTGCATTCCCAGCTTCCTTCCCCCCATCCGCCTCCCATTTATCTCTCAGCCCCCTTGGCCCACAAGCCTCATTCCTGATGAAAGGCTTATGCCTGAAATGTTGACTCTCCTGCTCCTTGGGTGCTGCCTGACCGGCTGTGCTTTTTCAGCACCACACTCTTCGACTCTGATCTCCAGCATCTGCAGTCCTAACTTTCTCCTACACATGATGTAAACCAACAGCAATGTAGTTGAATCTTAACTGCCCTCTGAAATGGCTTAGAAAGCCAATCAGGTCAATGCCAATAAATGCCAACCTTGACAATAAAGTCAACAGAACAACTAGGAGCAGTCTGCTCTGCCATTTAATATGATGTGGCCGATCTCACCTTGGCCTCAACTCCACTTTCCTGTCCACTTCCTATATCCCTTCAACCAATTTCATTGCAAGTAGTTCTGCAAAGGTTCACAAGGATGAGGTCTTATGAGCAAAGGTTAAACAGTTTGGGATTCTACTCATTGGACTTTAGGAGAATGAGAGGTGATTTCATTGACACGTATGGGATTCTTAAGGAGCTTGACAAGGTAAATGCTGAGATGATGTTTTCCATCATGGGAAAGTCTAGGACCCGAGGGCATAGTCTCAGAATAAATTTAAGACTGAGGAGGATTTTCTTCTCTCAGAGGGTTGTGAGTCTTTGGAACTCTTGTCACGGAGAGATGAGGGGCAGAGTCCCTGTGTATACTGAAGGCAGAGATAGATTCTTGATCAGTAGAGGAATTGAGGGTTATGGGAAAAAAGCAGGTAAATGGACATGAGGAATGTTGGAGTGACCATATTCCATGGAGCACGCTTATTGGGCTTAGACAATAGACAATAGACAATAGGTGCGGGAGTAGGCCATTCAGCCCTTCGAGCCTGCACCGCCATTCAATATAATCATGGCTGATCATTCCTAATCAGCATCCTGATCAGCCTTATCTCCATAACCCTTGATTCCACAAGCCTAATGCCTACCACCTATTTCTTATAGTCTTACACAGATTTAAACTGTAGCGGGTGGATATGACAAAGAATCCTTTTTAGATAGTGAGTGGTATTGATCTTGATTCACAGAATGATGACAGCACAGAAAACAGCTAATATAAACAAAGAACTGTGGATACTAGTGTAGAAGCCATCTGGCTGTTAAAACACTGATAGATTGCTAACTTGGTCAAACAGCAAGGGATGCTGGGTACATTGGCCAAGTAAATCTCTGAGATCACAAAACCCACACACAAGGCACAGTGCTAAAACAGCAGCCAGGTGCTAATGACATTAGCATAATGTACAAGGCAACAGTTATTCTGCACAGACATTCCCAACAACATATCCACCAAACAAAGGGAGGGGCCCAGAAAGGTACCAGATCCTGTAACACAAAGAAACAAACAGTAGCAAGCCATCCAAATGATTGACAATATTTCAAACTCTCTGATTAGCCAGAATTATAGAAAGTTCCAGAAAACCATCTAAAAGGATTCACCTGCATACCTCTCTCTTGGAATCTTTTGAATTGTCTATGGCCTTCCAAGGAGACCAGCATGGCAAGCAGCAGAGACCAGCTGACCATTCAGAGGGAGAGAGGTAAAATCAGAGGCAGAGCCATAGAGAGAGAGCAACTGCGTAAATCTACAAGAGACTCAGGAATAATTGTAACCTTAAGGGGCCAAACAAGATTAGAGATAATATGTTCAATATTAAAGATTATTGTAACTTTGTTCCCATTAAAGTTAGGACTATTTTGCATTGATACTGGCTTGTATTCGTATTAATTTGACCGCTTCGGTATTGTGCGACACCTGGGCAAATTCATTCATAACAGTCTGGTCAGAATTGTCTAAATTGTTTTAGGGAGAGACAAGACAACACTAGAGATCTGAAACAAGAACAGAAATAGAAACTCCCCATGTTTGGCAGCATCAATGGGAAGAAAGCAGAGTTAATTTTTCGAGTCCAGTGACTCTTACAGAAGGAGGCTATTTGGTCTATCATGTAGGCTGGCTAGAAGTTGGATGTGGAGTTGATCAGTCATTTCAAAAGGAAACTGTATCCAGGGTATTACTATTTGAAAGAAATAAACTTGCAGAACTCTGGTCCCCAGAACATTACCTGGGTCTCTGCATTAATCTCTACTGATAATACTAGGCCATCACCCCACTCAGATGTTTTTAAGTACGTTCCTGTGGACATCAATGGCTAGACCAACATCTACTGCCCATCCCTAGTTAAGCTTGAGAAGATGGTGGAGCTGTCTTGTCAAACTGTTGCAGTCCATTTGGTTTAGTAGATACAAATGCCCTTAGGGAGAGAGTTCCAAAATCTGGATCCAGCGACAGTATAGGAATGGCAATATACTTACAAGTCTGGACAGTGAGTGGCTTGGGGGGGAACTTGCAGATGGTGGTACTCCCACATATCCGCTGCCTTTGTCCCTCTAGATGGCAATGAGTTTGGAGGATGCTGTCAAAATGAATTCCTGCAGTACATCTTGAAGATGCTACAATCTGCAGCTACTGAGTGTCAATAATGGAAGTGGTGCCAATCAGTGGGTTGCTTTGTCCTCAACGGTGTCAAGCATCTTGAGTTAAAAAGTGTGTTGCTGGAAAAGCACAGCCAGTAAGGCAAGATCCGAGGAGCAGGAGAATTGACATTTCAAGCTTAAGCTCTTGATCCTGATGAAGAGCTTATGCTCAAACTATCGATTCTCTTGCTCCTCAGATGCTGTGAGGCTGTGCTTTTCCAGCACTGCACTTTTTGACTCTGATCTCCAGCATCTGCAGTTCTCTCTTTCTCCCAGTCAAGTATCTTGAGTGTAGTTGAAACTGCTGTCATCCATCATAACCTTGACTTCTGCATTGTAGATGAGGACAGGATTTGGGATTCAGGAAGTGAGATTCTCACTGCAAGATTCCTAGCCTTTAATCTGTTCTTGTAGCCATAGTATTTATATGACTAGTCTAGTTCAGTTTCTGGTCAATGGTAATCTCCAGGTTGTTGATAAGCTGGATATTTAGTGATGGTAATGCCAAGAAGTGATGGTTAGATTCGCCCTTACTGGATTATTGCTTGGCATTTGTGTGCATGAACGTTACTTGTCAACCCAAACTTGGGGTCTAGACCTTGCAGCATTTGGGAATAGACTACTTTGGTATCTGAGGAGTCACCAGTGGTGCTGAACATTGTGCAATGAACAGCGAATATCTTCACTTCTGTCCTTCTGATGGAGGGATGGTCCTGGAATTGAGATGACTGACCTGCAAGAGCCACAATCATCTTCCTAGGTGTCAGGTATGACTCCAGCCAGTGGAGAGTTTGCCCCAATACTTATTGCTTCCAGTTTTGCTAGGGCTCTCTGATGTCACACTTGATCGAATGCAGCCTCAATGTCAAGGACTGTCACTATCACCTCACCTCTGGAATTCAGCTCTTTTGTCCATGTTTGAACCAAGGCTGTAATGAGGTCAGGAGCTGAGTGGTCCTGGCGGAACCCAGACTGGGCGTCACTGAGCAGATTATTGCTGAGCAGGTGCTGATTGACAGCACTGTTGATGATACCTTCCATCACTTAATTGATGATTGATAATAGAGTAATAGGGCAGCATTTGGCTAGGTTAGATTTGCCCTACTTTTGTGTGCACGAAATACCTAGGCAATTTTCTACATTATTGGGTAGACGCCAGTATTGTAACTACTGGAACAGCTTGGCTAGGGAAGTGGCAAGTTCTGGATTACAAGTCTTCAGTACTATTGTCAGCATGTTGTCAAGTCCCATAACCTTTTCAGTATCCATTGCCTTCTGGTTGTTTGTTGATATCATGTGGCGTGAATCAAATTATGGTGAAGACTGTGATGATGGGGGTACTCTGCAGGAGACGAGGTGGCAGTATTGGCTGAAGATTGTTGCAATGCTTCATGGTTATCTTTTGCACTGATGTGTTGGGCTTCCCCATCACTGAGGATGGGGATATCTGTGGAGCCTTCTCCTCAAGTGAGTTGTTTAAATGTTCATCACCATTCATGACAAGATGTGGCAGGACTGCAGAACTTAGAATCTGTGCAGGTAGAGTTGAGGAACTGCAAAGGGAAAAAGACCCTGATGGGAGTTATGTACAGCGCTCCCAGCAGTATTCAGGATGTGGGGAAGAAAACAAATCAGGAGATTAAAAAAAGGCATGTAAGAATGGCACTATTACAATAATAATGAGGGATTTGATATGCAGGTTGACTGGGAAAATCCAGTTGGCAGCGGATCTCAAGAAAAGGAATTCATGAATGTCTATGAGATGGTTTTCCGGAGCAGCTTGTGGTAGTGCCCACTAGGAAACAGGCAGTTCAGGACTTGGTGATGTGTAGTGAGACAGACTTGATTAGGGAGCTTAAGGTGAAGGAACCTCTAAGAGTTAGTTACCATAATATGATGGAATTCAACCTGCAGTTTGAGAGGGAGAAACTGGAATCAGACATAATGCTATTACAATTGAGTAAAGGTAACTACAAAGACATGAGAGAGGAGCTGGGGGCTAGAGTTTATTGGAAGGGGATCCGAGCAGGGAAGATGGTGGAGCAGCAATGACAGGAAGTCAAGGAGAGCATAAAATCAAAAGTCAAAGATACAATGTGGTGAAGATTAGTAAGAAGCTAGAGGATTGGGAAGTCTTTAAAAAACAGCAGAGAATATTTTTAAAAAAAGAGAGGAAAGATGAAGTAATATAAAAGAAGATTGCAAGAGTCTTTTAGATGTCTATAAGATAAGAGAGAGTCAAGGATGAACATTGGTTTGCTGGAAAATTAGGCTGGAGAAGTAGTAACAGGAAACTTAAATATGGCAGAGAAACTAAATAGGTTCTTTGCATCAGTCTTCACATTAGAAGACACCAGTAGTATACCAGAACTTGAAGAGAGTCAGGGGGCAGAGGTGAGTTTAGTGGCCATCACTATGGAGAAGGTGCTGGGGAAACTGAAAGGTCTGAAGGTGGATAAGTCACCCAGACCAGGTGGTCTACAACCCAGGATTCTGAAAGAGATAGCTGAGGAGATTGTGGAGACGTTGATGGTGATCTTCAAGGAATCATTGGAGCCAGAGATGGTCCCAAAGAACTGGAAAATGGCTAACATAAACCCGTTTAAGAAGGGAGGGAGGCAGGAAACATGAAATGATAGGCTGGTTAGCCTGACCTTGGTGGTTGGTATGATTTCAGAGTCCATTATTAAGGATGAGATTGCAGAGTACTTGATAATGCTTGGTAAAATAGAGCTGAATCAGCACTGATTCATCAAGGGGAGATCACACCTGACAAATCCGTTAGAATTCTGTGAGGAGGTAACAAACAGTGTTAGACAAAGGAGAGCCAGTGGAAGTGATCTATTTGGATTTCCAGAATGCCTTTGACAACATACCATACAGGAGACTGCTAAATAAGAGCCCATGGTGTTAGGGACTGGCATGAATTAAATATTGGCCAATTGGCAGAATGCAGAGAGTGGGATAAAGGGGTCTTTTTCAAGATGGCAATTGGTGACTAGTGGAGTTCCATAGGACCATAAGACCATAAGAAATAGGAGTGGAAGTAAAGCAATTCGGCCAATCGAGTCCACTCCTCCATTCAATCATGGCTGATGGGCATTTCAATGGCACTTACCCACACTCTCCCCGTATCCCTTAAATCCTTGCGAGACTAAGAATTTATCAATCTCTGCCTTGAAGACATTTAATGTCCCAGCCTCCACTGCGGTCTGTGGCAATAAATTCCACAGGCCCACAACTCTCTGGCTTAAGAAATGTCTCATTTCCGTTCTAAATTGACCCCCTCTAATTCTAAGACTGTGCCCACATGTCCTAGTCTCCCCCCTCAATGGAAACAAATTCCCACCCTTTCTAAGCCATGCATTATCTTGTAAGTTTCTATTAAATCTCCCCTCAACCTTCTAAACTCTAACAAATGTTCGGCCTACCATTTGAGGGATCATCCGTGTGAATCTCCACTGGATACGCACTAGTGCCAGTGTGCCCTTCATGAGATGTGGGGCCCAAAACTGGACACAGTATTCCAAGTGGGGCCTATCAGAGATTTATAAAGTCTCAGCAGTACATCATTGCTTTTTCATTCCAACCCTCTTGAGATAGATGACAACATTACATTTGCTTTCTTAACCATGGACTCAACCTGCAAGTCAACCTTGAGAAACTCCTGGACTAGCACTCTCAGATCCCTTTGTACTTTGGCCTTATGAATTTTCTCACTGTTTAGAAAATAGTCCAAGCCTGCATTCTTTTTTCCAAAGTGCAAGACCTCGCAGTTCCACAGGGGTCTTTGTTTGGAGCAAAACTTGGTAACCTGAACATCTCTCATTTATACCCATGTTCTGTTATCTGTTGCTAACCAATCCACCAGCTATTTTCATGGATACCCTTTGCACCATGAGCTCCTATTTTGTGCTGTGATCTTTGATGTGGTATCTTGTCAAATGCCTTCTGGAACTCTAGGTACAACCCATTCACAGGTTACTTTCTATCCACGTTGTTTGTTACTTCTCAAAGATTTCCAACAATTTACTGAAACATGATTTCCCCTTCATATCACACTTGGTCTTGTTGGATGGCAGAGCAGACTGAAGGGACCAAACAGCCTACTTCTGCTTCTAATCCACGTGTTTGTATTATCTGCTGTTAAATGCATTGTGTGACCATAATTTCTAATTAATATTTCCTCATTTTCAAGGTTTGCATAACACAATGCCCACACAGATTCAGTACTTTAATTCCTCAGCAGCGATGACTGGTGTACTACAGCCACAGATCTCTGAGTGTTCAGTCAGGACTTTTAGGCCAATAGACCCATACCCCATCAACACAGTACCGCGCATTCGCCCAGCCACTGGTAAGTCTGTTTAGTGGAATGAATTCAAACGTATTCCTTTCTTTATTTCACAATCCCAGCCTCCTCAGTATTTTGGTGGTTGTTTTATCACATTCCAATTTTCCTAATACTAAAGATTTACAAATTGACTTGAGAATCTGCTTTCTAGTTTTATCCTCAGCCCAAGTCCAGCCAAGAATTTTCACACTTGGGTTGAAATTCCTGACCACACATCTGTTCTGACTCACATCCAGCTGTTCCCAGCAACCGGAGCATGTTAGGTGGGTAGGTTGGGGTTTGTAGGTGGTTAAAATGGCCTGGTGTCTTAGTTTGTGCTCCTGTTATGTTCCTGTCTTGCCTTCTTAACATGCCAGAGAAGCATGGGCTTCGTTGAAAGGACAAAGTTACATCCTGATGATATTCTGGGGACATGCACATTATGTTAACTGTAGCTTTAGCCAAAATTTTCCACTCGACCAATAAAAGGCAAAGCAGCAGACAGCTGTCTGCAGAATGTCTATGTACATTTCTTTTATTTTTAAATATAGTTCATCCCCTGGTCCCACAACAAGGATTTCTGCTGTAACTCTCTAGCTAGTGACATCTGCTGGACATCAAGTGAGGATTAATGACTTCAGGCTGACTCTTACACTTTTTTGACTGCACCTGAGTGAATCATGTTTGAATTTTTGGAGGCATTCCCTCCACGAGGTATTATCTGACCATGTCTTACCAAACCTGTCTGACCATTTCTTGCTAAACTCACCTCATGACATCCTTCACATCCAATTCTAGCCCCATCTTACCACACACTGTTCACAGAACAAATCACCACTCAGTGGAGTTCTTCCTACTCTGTCCAGTTGCCTGGACAGAGTAGATGTTGGGCTGAAAATGTGTTGCTGGAAAAGCGCAGCAGGTCAGGCAGCATCCAAGGAACAGGAGAATCGATGTTTCGGGCATAAGCCCTTCTTCAGGCTTATGCCCGAAACGTCGATTCTCCTGTTCCTTGGATGCTGCCTGACCTGCTGTGCTTTTCCAGCAACACATTTTCAGCTCGGATCTTCAGCATCTGCAGCCCTCACTTTCTCTCAGAGTAGATGTTGGGAAAATGTTTCCATTGGCGGAAGAAACTAGGACACAAGGGCATAGCCTTAGAATAAAGAGGAGATTGTTTAGAACAGAATTAAGAAGAAACTTCTTTAACCAGAGAGTGGTGAATCTATGCAGTACATTGCCTGTGGAGGCAGGTGATTGAACATATTTAAGACTGAGATAGATAGGCTCTTAATTGTCGTGGGGATCAGGATCATGGGGAGAAAGTGTGAGAATGGGGTTGACAAACGTATCAGTCATACGGAGCAGACTTGATGGATGGAATGGCCTAACTTCTGCTCCTATGTCTCATGGCTTTATGGTCAGTGGATATCCAGGAATTCTCTGGCATCCTTTGCACCATACTCTTTGTAAAACACAGTCAGTCTCGAGCTGCCCACATAGTTCCTGACATTGGTCTGGCCAGGGCAGATGGGAGGAATATGGCATCTTGCTTTGAGAACAGGGACCCGGAGGTTCTGCTAGTTGAGATGATGCAGAGATGGGATGGTCTCTTCCACCAGTGGAGGCCATGACACCACCATGCCACCTGGTCTGAGACTGTCATCCAGGTTACAGCAGTCTCAGCCGTTTGGAGCTATGCTCAGTAGGATGAACTTCACTTGTCATCCCTCCAATATCATACACTCACCCCACCAAGGTTCATGCTCTAACTCTCTCACTAATGTCAGCATCTTGCCCCACTCACTGTCACTCACCTCACTCCCCCCACACCATTCACCCTGCATGCCCTTTGTGCTACACTTTCTCAGGACCCTCCCCACCGACACTATTAGTAACAGCTGTCCCAGACATCTCACTAATACTTGCCCCATCTCATTCCAAGAGTAAAACAGCTCACAAGGGGAGGAGAAAAGGTTGATGCCCAAAATTAGAACTTCACCCCTGATGTGGAGAGTATCCTGACTGTATAACCCCAAGTGGCTGACTGACCATTTCCAAGCTCTGCACTTGTATGGAAGGCTGCCTTTGACTTACTGCTAGGATCCGAGTCAAGGTTAGAGAATGAGATGATAAAGGCTTATTCCTGATAAAGGCATCCTGCCCGAAACATTGATTTTCCTGCTCCTCGGATGCTGCCTGACCTGCTCTGCTTTTCCAGCACCACTCTAATATTGTCCCAGATCTCCAACATCTGCAGTCCTCACTTTCACCTTACTACTAGGATCCCCTGAGTGAAGGATATCCCTCTTGACTTGAC
This sequence comes from Chiloscyllium plagiosum, assembly GCF_004010195.1. Classification (NCBI taxonomy): domain Eukaryota; kingdom Metazoa; phylum Chordata; class Chondrichthyes; order Orectolobiformes; family Hemiscylliidae; genus Chiloscyllium; species Chiloscyllium plagiosum. The sequence continues at coordinate 30,761,885 of NC_057710.1, read as the reverse complement.
TGAGGACACCTGACAACCATGACATGTTTCATTGGGTATACGCTGATCAACGAGGCAAGGCAATGCAAGACAAAGTTGCCATGAGCATTCAGGTGGGCTCAGAATCAGTGTACCCTCGAACATTGAGTGACAAGCCCGAGATATATTCTGTGTCAACCCTTGAGCTGGCTGCATGTCTCTGAGTGCATAGTGTCCTTGCTTCAGCATCACAGTGATAGTCATTGGTGCAGCCTGAGGTGCAGCATTGACATTCAGAAATTACCTTTAAGTGGATCAGAGGTGTGCCATGACGGTTCTTAGAGGTTGGTGCATGTTGATTGCTAGTGTCCATGGACATAGAGTGCATGTGACTGGTGCCCACAGAGTGTGTCTTCAGATGCCTGGTGTCCATTGTGGAGGTAGTTGTGAGCAAGTGGTAAGCTGAGGTCACCAGGTATTGGCTCGCATGTTTGTCAAATTTGGTAAGTAGAAATCTGAATATTAATGAGGTGAGTTGGGCCATTTAACAAGCAATAACTTGTCAATTGCAAACTTGCAGCTGCCTAGCAAGAAATCTACCACACCGCCTTGTCAAAAGCATAAACAATTGAGCATGACGCTCCCAAAATTGAGATGGGCCTTGTCAGGCTTCCTGTCCAATTCAGCAACACATTTTACCATTACCCACATCACTCAAACCACTATAAGGAGGGCTTTTGCCCAAAATGTCGATTTTCCAGCTCCTTGGATGCTGCCTGACCTGCTGTGCTTTTCCAGCACCACTCTAGTCTAGACTCTGATTTCCAGCATCTGCAGTCTTCACTTTTTCCCACTATAAGGATCCCCTCTGCCAACATTTAGTTCTGGTGCCCAGTCTGCAGTCAAATTATTTGTCTCAACTTTTTTTGTCTAGACTTCCATTTGTAGGCTGCTCATCTGGGCAAAATGTCAAAAGAACATGGAGTAATTGAATTAATTCAACACCTTCAATTGAAGAGGAAATTAGTGGATACTGAATGAGAAAAAGGGTATAGATGTAAAAATCTCAAAATAAAGATGTGCAGGTCAGGTGAACTGGCCATACTAAATTATCTATAGTGTTAGGTACATTAATCAGGGGTAAATGTAGGATTGTGGAATGGGTCTGGGTGGATTACTGTTTGGAGGGTCGGTGTGGACTTGTTGGGCCAAAGGGCCTGTTTCCATACTGTAGGGAATCTAATCTAATCTAATCTAAATATAGCGAGTCTCGCACAAAAAGAAAAATGAGAAGCACCTAGGCTGTCAGTCTTTCCTGATGAGTACTCCCAGTCATTTGACAAGTTTGGTAGTGGGCACCAGTCACATGCTCTCCGTTTGGTAGTGCCTGCATATTTTTTAATGAGGAGAATGCAAGTTTTTAGGAGGGTGTAAGAGTTTGCAAAGGGATATGGAGAGGTTAAGTGAATGGGCAAAAATTTGGAAGATGGGAGTGGGATATTGTGAGGTTATCACTTTTCAGGAAGTTAGAAAGGTAGAAAATTAAGGAGAGCAATTTAAGAATGATGCAGTATGGAGGAATCTGGGTATCTTTGTATATGAATCACAAAAAAGTTAGCACTCAGGTGCAGCAAGTAATTAGAAAATTAAGCAGGATGTTGTCCTTTACTGCAAGAGGACGGCACGGTGGCACAGTGGTTAGCACTGCTGCCTCACAGCGCCTGAGACCCGGGTTCAATTCCCGCCTCAGGCGACTGACTGTGTGGAGTTTGCACGTTCTCCCCGTGTCTGCGTGGGTTTCCTCCGGGTGCTCCGGTTTCCTCCCACAGTCCAAAAGATGTGCAGGGCCAGGTGAATTGGCCATACTAAATTGCCCGTAGTGTTAGGTAAGGGGTAAATGTAGGGGTATGGGTGGGTTTCGCTTCGGCGGGTCGGTGTGGACTTGTTGGGCCGAAGGGCCTGTTTCTACACTGTAATGTAATGTAATCTAATCTAATCTAATGTAATCTAATCTAATGAGGACTATAAAAGTTTGAAGTTTTGCTACATCTGTAAATATCACCTGTACAGTTTTGTCATCTTCCTCAAGGAAAGACATATTTGAATTGGGAGCAGTTCAGAGGTTTGTTCCTGGGATGAGGGGTTTGTCTTGTGAAGAAAGGCTGAGCAGGTTGGCATTCTACTTATTAGAGTTTAGGAGAATGAGAGGCAATCTTATTGGAGCATGTAAGATTCTGAGAGGGTCAGGGTTGATGCTGAGAGGATTTTCCACTCGTGTGGGAAACTAGTACTGGGAGATGGCTTCAAAATAACGGGCCTCCCACTTAAAACATAACTGAGAAGGGATGTCTTCTTCTGGAGGGTCATTCATGTTTGGAATTCTCTTCTATAATGAGCACTGGGGGCTGGGTCATTGCATAAATTCAAGGCTGAGCTAGACAGACCTTTGAGTGAAAAAGGAGTCAAAGGTTTTGGGCTGAGCATATAGGAAAAAGGCCGTAATCAGATTCGCCAAGATCCTATTGAATGGTAGACAAAGCTTCATGGACGGAATAGTCTATTCTTGCTCCTATGTTTAATTGTGTTAAGGAGCTAATGAGCTAACAATGCACAATACTCTAAGTTTAGTATAACCAGGGTTCCATATGGGTTTAACATTTTTCTTCAACTTTGAATTCTATTCATATATAAATTAACATTGGTGTTTTGCTTACAATTTTTATATCCTGGTTAGACTGCTCTTTATTGATGTGATTTGAATGTGAAGTTTAAACCTCTTAGTGACTTTATCACATTCAGAATTTTATTTTATAAGGGGTCTTACCAAAGTAGACCATTTCATACCTATCTGAACTTAATTTCACATTTACTTTGTCATTCTGCAGCACTTTTGCAGTATCTGCAATATTATTAACAGCTTAGTCTTCCTCAGTATTAACTGTAACTCCCAATTTGGCTTCTTCCATAAATTGTGATTTAATACATATAATTCCTGAATCCAGATTATTAATGTAAATTGTAGCCTGTTGTAGCCTGTTGAGTACCACTGTCAAACAATGTGGTGCTGGAAAAGCACAGCTGGTCAGGCAGCATCCGAGGAGCAGGACAATCGACGTTTCGAGCATAAGTTCTTCATCAGGAGCCTGTTGAATACCACTTCCTACCTTTTGCCAGTCTCTGCTGTTGAACCTTTAACCATTAACCCTCTAATTTTGGTTTTGTAGACAACCTGCAATCTAATCTGCTACTTATCCCTAACACTACATTCTCTCACCTTAGTCATGGATTTATCAAAGCCTGTGCTTGACTAACTATCTCTCCTGGCATTAATAACCTGTAAAATCATATGTGAGATAATCATGGACTGACATCTTTCTCTGATCTTTTAAAACCAGGATTTCAGTACAGGGACATTTTTCCTCCCAGAGGTAAACCTGTATGGAATGATCCCAGAAAAAAGAATGAACAGTGGACTAGCAGTCTAAGGAAATACAAAGTCGTTCTAAATCACAGAACCATTGAGTCTGTGGTTAGCAGGAAAGCCCCATTTGCTGGTAAGTACTACTGGATGCACATTTGTCATGTCATAGCTGTGGGAGGTTGGCGGGAATACCATTCCCACTCTGCCTTTGTGTTCTCTGGTTATTGACCGTACTAATACTGAAATCAGAGAGAGAAGCTGAGCTGATGTGATCATTGGGAGTCAGGGAGACAGACATCAGTATCAAGGCTTGAAGGGAGCAATCGCCTGGGAAAGTGGGTAAAGAGGGAACAATCCAACAGAGTGTGGAACAGGAAATACAATTGGTCTGTGGCGCCACATGTGTTTGTCACATGATATAATTACCGCAAAGGACGCAGTAATTTTAAGTGCTCAATGTTCCAACTGAGGTCACCCCAGAAGGTACAGATAAAAGAAGTCTGGCTTCTATTGAGTCTCTGCTATACAATCCTGTTGTAACATGACCCCAGTGCCCCCCAGCCCAGAAACTGTGTAATCTGTTTGGAAACTCCAAGAACAATTGTAACACAAATCATTCCAGAACTCCAATACACATGGCCAGCACAGTTACCCCAGCAGCCCGCTATGTAAAAGAACAAAAGTAATTCTTTATCCAACCTGGGAACCATCCTCCAATCCCAATCTATTCTGAACAGCAGCCTATAGTATAGGTTACATCTTGACTCAAGCTTTATTGAAAATCCAAACATGCAAGGTCTGTCAAACATCTCAGTAACAATAGACAATAGGTGCAGAAGTAGGCCATTCTGCCCTTCGAGCCAGCACCACCATTCATTATGATCATGGCTGATCATCCTCAATCAGTATCCTGTTCCTGCCTTATCCCCATTACCCTTGATTCCACTATCCTTAAGAGCTCTATCCAACTCTTTCTTGAAAGTATCCAGAAACTTGGCCTCCACAGCCTTCTGGGGCAGAGCATTCATACACCCACCACTCTCTGGGCGAAGAAGTTTCTCCTCAACTCTGTTCTAAGTGGCCTACCCCTTATTTTTAAACTGTTTCCTCTGGTTCGGGACTCACCCATCAGCGGAAACATGCTTCCTGCCTCCAGAGTGTCCAATCCTTTAATAATCCTTTATGTCTCAATCAGATCCCCTCTCAGCCTTATAAACTCAAGCATATACAAGCCCAGTCGCTCCAATCTTTCAGCGTAAGATAGTCCTGCCATTCCGGGAATTGACCTCGTGAACCTACGCTGCACTCCCTCAATAGCCAGAATGCCTTTCCTCAAATTTGGAGACCAAAACTACGCACAGTACTCCAGGTGTGGTCTCACCAGGGCCCTGTACAGCTGCAGAAGGACCTCTTTGCTTCTATACTCAATTCCTCTTGTTGTGAAGGCCAGCATGCTAATAGCTTTCTTCACTGCCTGTTGTACCTGCATGCTTGCTTTCATTGACTGATGTACAAGAACACCTAGATCTCGTTGTACTGCCCCTTTACCTAACTTGACTCCATTTAGGTAGTAATCTGCCTTCCTGTTCTTGCCACCAAAGTGGATAACCACACATTTATCCACATTAAACTGCATCTGCCATGCATCCGTCCACTCACCTAGCCTGTCCAGGTCACCCTGTATTCTCCTAACATCCTCCTCACATTTCACTCTGCCACCCAGCTTTGTGCCATCAGATGCTGGAGATCAAAGTTGAAAATTTGCTAATATTACTTTTAATGTTCATGAAGGATCCAACCAGGTTGGTAACAGATAGCTTTCCTTTCCCAAAACCATTTTCCATGTCTCCAACAACTCCTTTGTGAAGGCCTGTCCTACAGTCTGACCGTTCTGAAAACCTTCCTGAAACTGAAGCCTTTTTTTTCAGTTTATTTGGCTTTCCAATTCAACCTCATTGGCCTTTTTGAATGTCAGTACACCAGGAGAACAGTCATTACTTCAGAGATTAACAAAATATGTAAGCAAGACATCCCATAGCACAGGCCCAACATCTTTCAGACTCCTGAGATTGGACAGGTGGCTTGTTTTGATTTGGAATCCTCATGCTCTCCAGAATTTCATTTGCATCTATTTATTATTTACAACATTCATGTTGCATTATAACATTGCACTCATGGTATTTAAAACTAAAATGGTAACGGAGGATTGAAGGATTGAAGGCTACAGGATTGAAGACTAATGTCAAGTAACTGTTTACAGTTTTTCCATGTTTTAGGCTTTATTTAAATTAGCTCTGAGGAATCCTTATCAAATTTATCAGCATTCTGAATTTTAACCCAGATCCCAGCAGTGAAAGACCAAAAAAAATGGTGTCAGTCCTTCTGATTCAGAATTTTTTGTACACCATGATCAATCATACTTAAATCCTTATTTTCTACCATTTTGAGATTCCACTGAGTGCTCTGTTTAGCACAGTCATTAAGTTGCTTCTGTTAATTCCTGCGTGAGCTACTTTGACAAAAAAATTTATTTTAAGTAGGTAACAACTTGTTTAAAATATAAAACACAGTAAATTTATATGAGAAATTACTAGTGCGTCAAATAGAATGTTCAAGCACATTAATTTCAACCACTCTGTATTTACAGCACGGACAATGGACACTGGCTACAGGCATAAGGATAACCGGATCGTCAGTTTTCCTCAGTATAATACTCTCAATGACCCACATCTCTTTGACTACTATGCCAAGAAGTTTGAACTCCAACTGCAGCCACACTGTCCTTCTGTAAGCCCATTATATCTTTTTCCAGATACTTGAAGGATAGCAAATAGGGGTGTCATAAACTGCATGAAGTTCATTTAGATGACTTATGAATATTAGGAGACACCTAAGAGTGATCTCATGCCTAAGGATCACATTCAGATAAGACAATCCTTGTAGGGAAATAAGGGCCACAGAAAGTTCAGCTTTGATCATGAGGATTGTTCTGAGACCAAGACGGGTGATCATGCATCCCATGCTTTATCCTGCGGAAGATCATATTTACAAGAGAATTTCAATGACATTTAACTGCCTAAATGTAAATATTTGAAGGCATCTCACTATCCTCATACAAACGTTTGAATGTTATTCCTGTTTAAACGGAGCCTTGTTTTAAAATTGTGTAAGATCCGGGGCAGCATGGTGGCTCAGTAGTTAGCACTGCTGCCTTACAGCGTCAGGGACCTGGGTTCAATTCTAGCCTTGGGAGCCTGTCTGTGTGGAGCTTATACATTCTCCTGGCGTCTGCGTAGGTTTCCTCTGGGTGCTCTGGCTTCCTCCCACAATTCAGTGATGTGCAAGTTAGGTGAATGCTAAATTGCCCATAGTCAGGAGTAAATATAGGGCAGGGGATTGGGTCTGGGTGAGTTACTGTTCAGAGGGTTGGTGTGGACATATTGGGCTGAAGAGCCTGTTTCCATGCTGTAAATAGTCTAAGATGGAAAACATGCCAGTGGTGAATTTTCTTTTCAAATTATGATCTCACTACAGCTGATCATTGGATAGTCATGCGACCCACATTACTCCCTGTGTTTCCCTCCTTCCAGTTTATTGGTAATAACTCAATTCTGGTGCTAGACTGGTGAGGTAGAGCCTGGACAATTGTTTTAGAGCCAAAAGTTCCAATCTCACTAGGACTCTTGGGAAATTTAAATTCAATTAATTAGGTAAATTTGGAATAAAACTCTATAAAAATTAGCAATGGTGACCATGAAATGACCAGATTGTAGTAAAAATGCAACTGATTCACTTATACTCTTTAAGGAAAGAAAGGTACCATTCTTAGCTGTTAACTCCAGACCAATGGCAATGTCGTGCAGCAGCTTTCTATCTCATAACATGATGGTTACTGTATAGTCACTGACTATGTGTTAAGTAATGCCCCATTCTGGTATTGCAGTCCCTGTTTCATTTTCTGCAGAGGAAGAAAGTTGGCCGAGAAGGTGCACAATTTGCTAGCCTCTTATATCTCTGGGCCCTCTTCTTGGCCAGTTGAGCTTTTCTTTTCTTCTTGCTTCTTCCATTGGTTCTCCAGATGATCAGTTTACAAAGATTAAGGCTACTGTCTCCCAGTTCCCAGAGTCATTATTCAGTGTTTCTTGTGTGTCAGTTCCATTATCCATTCACATCTTGCTTGTGGGTGTTCTTGTCAGGGAGATATGGATACTCAGGAGGCCATGCGACAGTGGCCATTGCACCGTCCAAAAAGGGCTTTGGGTATATGGCTTTCATGCATGAGATGAACATGATCAACCCAGCTCAAAAATATTTGGCTAAGCAATGCATGTACGTTGTTAGAATTACCATGCTCCAGGGCCTCACCTTTGGTGACTTTGTCCTGCCTACGTTTTTGAGGACACATCTGAGATAGCAACTGTTTGGTCTTCCCTCCAGCTGAGCATGTGTTGATGGTCTCACCATCAAGAGGAGTGCACTGAGGACATGGCCTTGGTAAACGTGCAGTTTGTTTTCAGTCAGCTTCCTGGGTTTCAATATTCTCCTACTCCGCATGAACATAAATACTTCAGATTTTACAAAGAATATGTTGATTTCAGCTTCAAATGAAATATTCTAGTAATTGTGGAGCTTAAGTGTGTGAAGCACTACTTCAGAAAAGTAGATTTTTAAATCAGTAAGAATTGTGGGTAAAGGTAGGAAAAAGCAGTTGAGGATCATCAGATTTATGATTTTCTTGAACAGTAGAGGATACTTAAATGGCCAACTTCTGCTACTCTGTCTTATGGTCTTTATAGGCCTGACAGTGTCTGTTCATTTGCCACTGACCGTAATCCTCAGTAGGAATCCCTCAGTTCAAATTCTTCGTTCCCTCAAGAGATGTGAGCATCACTGGCTGGGCCAGCATTTATTATCCATCCCTAATTGTATTGGCAAAGGTGTTGGTAAGCTGCCTTCTTGAACCACTGCAGTTCTTCATGTGTAGCAATGCCCACAATACTTGGATTGTGACCCAGTGTCAGTAAAGGAATGGGAATAGGTCCAAGCTAGAACAGTGGCTGACCTATAGGGGGATTGTAGGTGCTGGAGCTACAAAGTTGTCCATGTTCTTCTGGGTGGTAGATGTCATGGGTTTGGAAGGTGCTATGTTACTGCAGCAACTGTACATTAGTGGTAAGGGAGATGAATATAGCAGGAAGTGCATCGATTGCCAATCAAGTGGGCTGGTTTGTTCTGGAAGATGTTGAGCAGATAGATTGCTGTTGGAGCTGCATATGTTAAAGTGGGGAGTATTCCATCACATTCTTGACTTGTGCCCTATAGATGGTGGGCAGGCTTTAAAGTGACAGAGGGTGAGCCTAGCATCTGACTCTTGTAGCCGTAGTATTTGTATGGATAGTCCACATCAATTTCTGATCTCCAGTAACCCCAGGATATTGATGAAGGATACAATAAAGTATTGCCAGTGAATATCGATTGTAGACTTCTGTCTCTGGTCAAACACAGATATTTGGACATCGAGTCAGAGTCACAGAGATGTACACCACAGAAATAGACCCTTCAGTCCGACTTGTCCATGCTGACCACGTATCCTAAATAAATCTAGTCCCATTTTGCCAACATTTGGCCCATGGTCCTCTAAGCCCTTCCTATTCATGCACCCATCCTGATGTCTTTTAAATGTTGTTGTTGTATCAGCCTCCATCACTTCCTCTGACAGGTTATTCCATACATGCACAATCCTCTGCATAAAAAAGTTGCCCCTTACGTTCCTTTTAAATCTTTCCCCTCCAACCTTAAACCTATGCTGTTGAGTTTTAGATTCCCCAACTCCCGGCAAAAGATCTTGTCAATTTACCCTATCCATGCAGTTACTAGCGGTGTTCCGCAAGGATCTGTTTTGGAACCATTGCTGTTTGTCATTTTTATAAATGATCTGGAGGAGGGGTTAGAAGGTTAGGTGAGCAAGTTTGCGGATGATACAAAAGTCGGTGGAGTTGTTGACAGTGAGGAAGGATGTGTCAGGTTACAGCGGGATATAGTTAAGTTGCAGAGCTGGGCAGAAAGGTGGCAAATGGAGTTCAATGTAGGTAAGTGTGAGGTGATTCACTTTGGTAAGAGTAACAAAAAGATGGGGTACTGGGCTAATGGTCGGATACTTGGTAGTGTGGATGAGCAGAGGGATCTTGGTGTCCATGTACACAGATCTCTGAAAGTTGCCACCCAGGTAAATAGTGCGGTGAAGGCGGCATACTATCTGTATCCTGGAACATTAAGCTGCCAGTCCTGTCCATCCCTGAGCCATATCTCTGTAATTGCTATGATATCCCAGTCCCATGTTCCCAACCATGCCCTGAATTAATCTGCCTTCCTGCTCAGCCTCTTGCATTGAAATAATTTGTCAGCCTTATCTCATTCTCTGAGGAGAAAGTGAGGTCTGCAGATGCTGGAGATCAGGGCTGAAAATGTGTTGCTGGAGAAGCGCAGCAGGTCAGGCAGCATCCAGGGAACAGGAGAATCGACGTTCCTGAAGAAGGGCTTACGCCCGAAACGTCGATTCTCCTGTTCCCTGGATGTTATCTCATTCTCTGCTTTGTTCCTGCCTGCCCTACTTGCTCCATTACCCAACTGTACCAGTCTTGGATTAATCTCTTTCCTCACTATTTCCATGACTCCACCACCCTCCCCCCAACCTTACTAGCTTAAATTCTCCTGAGCAGCTCTAGCAGATTTCCCTGCCAGTATATTAGTCCCCTTCCAATTCAGATGCAGTCTGTCCTTCTTATACAGGTCACTTCAATGCCAGAAGAGATTCCAATGATCCATAAATGTGAACCCTTCTCCCATACACCAGATCCTCAGCCATGCATTCATCTGCTCTATCCTCTTATTCCTTACCCTCACTAGCTCGTAGCACCGGGAGTAATCCAGATATTACTACTCTCGAGGACCTCCTTTTGTAAATTCCTGCCTAACTTCGATATTCTCTTCTCAGAATTTCATCCTTTTCCCTTCCTATATTGTTAGTTCCAGTGTGTACAATGACCTCATGCAGGTCCCTCTTCCTTTTGAGAATATTCTGTACCTTCTGTGAGATATCCTTGATCCTGGCACCATTCTGATGTCTTGCTGTCAGCTGCAGAAACATCTGTCTGTGCCTCTGATAGAGAGTCCCCTATCACAATCGATTGCTTGGAACCTGATGTACCCCTCATTACATTAAAGCCAGTCTCAATACAGAAACTTGGCTGCTCATGCTATGTTCTCCTGAGTGTCCATCACTCCCTGCATTTTCCAAAACAGCATACTTGTTTGAGATGGGGATAGCCACAGGAGATTCCTGCACTGCCTGCCTCCCTCTCCTACCTTTTCTGGAGGTATCTCATCTATCTGACTGTATCTGCAGTTTTTCTCCCTTCCTACAACTGGCATCCATTTTACCCCAACTCCTGCAAATTCCTCATTGCCTCTAATTACCTTTCCAACCAATCCATGTGATCCAATAGGATTCAAACACATTTCCTGCAGACATAATCATTAGTAACATAGAAACTCTCCCTAATCTTCCACATTTGACAGGAAGAGCACATCATTCTACTAAAGGCCATTTTGCACCTTCACAATCTAGAAAATACCAGAGTCTTACTGCTTTAAAATACTACTCCATGCTAACTTAGTACCTTGGTCTTACATTTTGAAAATTTAATCAAGAGACAGGTCGCAATAAAACATGTAAACAGAAAAGAACCCATTCTATTTTCTATTGTAGCTTTACAAAAAAGATTAATAAGGTTACACTATAAAAACTATCCACTTAGCTGCTACCATGCTGTGAGCTCTCCCATGCAGATATCTCCAAGGATAGCTGTGAATTTCACTTTTCATTAATTTTCCCAGATGAACTCTGATGTCCAGAGATACTTAAACTCAAACAGCAAAGGCAGTGATGGGCCGATTCACTGCTAGGTCAGACAGCAATATAGGTTTCTTTTTCCATTTGAATCACTTCCCATGTGGTCACAACCTTTGTCTTGCTTCCTCCTTTTTAAAGTGCCATTGTTTTGATCTTTATTTTCCCAAAGCTCTAAAACATTGCAGTAGCTTATAAATCATTAATTATTGCTTGTAGAATTCAAGGAAATCAGCTCCAACACTGAAAGTATCTCAAAATAGGAGCAGCTCTTACAGCCATATTTTTTTCCTGTCACCCATCATGGATTACCCAGAATCCTCTGAAGCAAAAATAGAAAGTGCTGAAGAAACTCAGCAGATCTGGAAGTATCTGTGGAGAGAGAACCAAAATTAATGATTTGAATCCAGTATAGTTCTTCTTCAGAACTAAAGTGGAATCATTGGACTCAAAATCTTAATTCTGGTTCACTGTCCATAGATGCTGCCAGACGGGCTGAATTTCTCCAGAATTTTCTGTCTTTATTTCAGATTTACAGCACTTGCAGTATTTTGTTTTCATTTGGACATGTACTGCTTTAGCATCTGAAAAATTGTGAATGGTGTTGAATATTATGAAACTATCAGCAGAGATTTCCATCTCTGACATTGTGATGGAGAGAAGGTAATTGATGAAGCAGCTGAAGATGGTTGGGCCTAGGACATTACCCTGAGGAATTCCTGCAGAGATGTCCTGGAGCTGAGATGATTGACCTCCATCAACCACAACCATCTTCCTGCATGCCAGGTATGACTCTACCAGGGGAGAGTTTCCTTCGAATTCCCAGTGACTTCAACTTTGGTCAGGCTCCTTGGATGCAATATTCTGACAAATGTCAGATTGATGTCAAGGGCAGGCACCCTTACTCTTTCGTCCATAGAATCAGAGAATCATAGAAATGTACAGCATGGAAAAAGACCTTTTGGTCCAACTCATCCATATTGACCAGATATCCCAACCCAATCTAGTCCCACCTGCCAGCACCTGACCCATATCCTCCAAATCCTTTCTATTCATATACCCATCCAAATGCCTTTTAAATGTTGCAATTGTACCAGCCTCCACCATTTCCTCTGGCAGCTTATTCCATACACGTACCACCCTCTGCATGAAAAAGTTGCCCCTTTGGAGGGAATATGCTGGGCCATGAGGTTTCCAGAACGTGATGAACTAAAGATTCTGCTGCTGTTGATGACCCACAGCATCTCATGATTACTCTTGAGTTGCTAGACCTGCTTGAATTCTATCCCATTTAGAATGGTGATAATGCCACACAGCACGATGTAGAACATCCTCAATTTGAACGTGGCACTTCATCACGGGATGTGCTTTTTGCCCATTCCTATTTGTCCTGGAGAAGGTGTTGAGCTGCCTCCTGAACTGCTGCAGTCCTTGCCATGTAGGGATACCCAGGGTGCTGTTCGGAAGGATTTCCAGCATTTTGACCAATCTGTGATATGTACATTGGTGAGAACAATGTCAACTACTTATTTCCCTGTAGTTGATTCCGTTGCTACCTGCCTCAGACCTAGTTTCGCAGCTATGTCCTTTGGGACTAGGCCAGCTCAGTCACTAGTGATGCTGCTGAGCCTCTCTTCCCCACTGCGGTTATACTTTACAACATTGACACCGTCAATGTTTCCTCCAAGCAGTGTTCAAAATAGAGGAGAACTGATCATTAGCTGGGGACAGAGTTGTTTTCTTGTAGATGTTTGATCTGATGCCATTAGACTTTGGGGGATCCAGAGTCAATGTTGAAGACTCCCAGGGCAACTCTCTGTCTCCTGACTATATGCATTGTGCTGCCACCTCTGCTGGGTCTGTCATGCTGGTTAGAGAGATGATGGTGGAGAGGTCTGGAACATTGATGGTAAGGTATGATTCATCAGGTATAACTATATCAGGCTAGCCTAGGGGAGAATGCTCTTCATTTTGACACAAGGCTCTTAGCAGAATCAACAGGGCTGTGTTTACCGTTGTTGTTTCTGGTGCCTGAGGCTGCAGACATCTCACTCTCTGATTGGGTTAGCAACTTGGAAATGCAGGGCACTATCATTAATCAGTCAAGAGTTTAGTCTTTTAATTGGCTGGTGCCAATGAAGCGTCCCCCCTGGGTGCATTGGTGCATCCACATGAGGGCTTGGGGGCTATATTTGGTCTTGATATTGGGATCCAAAGCATGCTGGTAAATTTACACCAACTGTCTTTCCAGTAGGTAATGAAAATCCCGGTGTTAATCTAATGGGGAAGATGCACAACTTCTGAAACCTTTCCTTGACTATATGAAGTTAGCTAGATAATAGAATTACAAGGTAACATTTTTAATGTACCTTGTATGCAATCCAATGATATTCCCAATGCCCTGAACAGAACAAGAACTGTGTGTATCTGCAATTGAGAATTGAAAGACTGGTTTTAATGTTGACAAATGAGATAAGATTGCTAAATGAAACAAAAATATGTATAAGTTAATAGATGCCCTTCAGCAAAGAGAGAAGAAATGGAACTGAATTGTCGCATTATTGGTTGAAAGTTTCCAGTTATTGTGAAATATTCAATTAATGTCATATTAGCATGTTGAGGATGTGTGGTTCAGAGCTGAAGGGAAAATGTTTGTTACTGAATGATAGTAGTGGTAGTGATCTTGTAGTCCATCTTATACTTCTCCAGAGCTGCTTTTCTACAATGAGCTTTGAATTGCTCTCACATATTTGATAAAAATAAAATTACTGTACTGAGTCATAGAGATCTATACCTTAAAAAAAGGTCAGCACTTTTGACAATGGCATTGTATGCCTGGTATTGCAAATGCACATCTAAATATTTATTAAATATTATCAGGGTTTCTGTTCCACCATATTTACAAACAGTGAGTTCCAGATTCCAACTACCCTCTGAGTGAAAATATTCGGACTCACATCTCCTCTAAACCTATGCCCCGTACCTTAAATCTGTGCCCCGGTCAATGATCCCTCAATCAAAGAGAAAAAAATTATTTCTGCCTGCCCTATTAATGCACCTCATAATTGTATTCATTTCAATCATATCCTCTCTCAGTTCTTTCCTGCTCCAAGGAGAACAATCCTCATCTGTCCAATCGCTCTTCGTAATTGAAACTCTCGAGTCCAGGCAACATAAAATTTCATGGAATCCCTACAGTGTGGAAACAGGTCATTTGGCCCAACAAGTCCACACTGACCCTCCAAACAGTATCCTACCGAGACCCATTCCCCTACCCTATTACTTTGCGTTTCCCCTGACTAACGCACCTAACCTAGGTAAAACCAACCCTGAACACTATGGGCAATTCAGCATGGCCAATTCACCTAACCTGCATATCTTTGGACTGTGAGAGGAAACCCATGCAGCCACAGGGAGAATGTGCAAACTTCACATAGATAGTCACCGAAGGCTGGAATTGAACCTGTGTCCCTGGCACTGTGAGGCAGCAGTGCTAACCACAGAGCCACGATGCCACCCCATCCTGGCAAATCTCTTCTGCACCCTCTCTAGCGGTCCAGATTGTATAAAACTTCCCTGAGACCACATTGGGAATAGGAGTAGCAATTTGTTTTTATTCATTCAGGGGATGTTGGTGTTTATTGTCCATCCTTAATTACCCTTGAGGAGGTGAGCTGCCGCCTTGAACTGCCCAAAACGCTGTTTGAAATAACTCCAGAGAGGCCGGTATCCCATCTCCAAGCCCCCCTTTATTTACACATGGAGAGTTCTCGACACTGATCCACCAACTCCTGTTCTTATCTGTCAGCCTGGGCTCCCTGGTTAACAGCCCTAATCCCAGAACTCCTAGTTTGTGAAGTCCACCTGGTTGATCACATTACAATCACTATACCATTAAGGAAGGAGTTCCAGGATTTTGACCCAGTGGCACTGAAGGAATAGAGGTATATTTCAAATCAGGATAGTGAGTGGCTTGGAGGGGAGCTTGAAGGTAGTGATGTTTGCATGTATCTGCTGCCCTTGTCCTTGTGGTGTGATTGTGTGTTTGGAAGATGCTGTCTAAGGATCCTTGGTGAATTTCTGCTCTGCATCTTGTGATAGTGCACAGTGCTGTGACTGATAATTGATGATGGAGGGAGTTAATATTTATGGATGTGGTGCCAATCAAGAAGGCTGTTCTGTTTGATATCTCTGCCTGGAATAAATTCCTTGATGCATTAGGTAAAGTTGAAACAAATGTAACAAGCATGATTCTGGGGTTCTGATTTCAAGCTGAGCTAAACTTGCCTTCATGTGAAGAAAATTAAATTATTTGACAAAGGCTAAGGGAGATGGTGGCCTAGTGATATTATCACTGTATTGTTAATCCAGCAACCCATCTAATGCCCTGGGGACCCAGGTTTGAATCCCATCATGGCAGATGGTGGAATTTGAATTCAATTTTAAGAATCTAATGATGACCATGAAAGCATTGCCAAATTTTCATGGAAATCCCATCTGGCTTAGTAATGTCCTTTAGAAAAGTAAACTGACATCCTTATCTGGCCTGGTAAAAACAATGACTGCAGATGCTGGAAGCCAGATTCTGGATTAGTGATGCAGGAAGAACACAGCAGTTCAGGCAGCATCCAAGAAGCTTCGAAATCGACGTTTCGGGCAAAAGCCTGAAACGTCGATTTCAAAGCTCTTTGTATGCTGCCTGAACTGCTGTGCTCTTCCAGCATCACTAATCCAGAATCCTTATCTGGCCTGCTCTACATGTGACTCCAGACCAACAATGTAGTTAACCCTTAACTGCCTTCTGGGATGGGCAATAAATGTCGACTTACACAGCCATCATCCCCTTAATGAATAAGAAAACTCAATCAGGCCACAAGTATAGACAAGCTTCTCCTCCCAATCTGGTCTATTGTATTCACTGCACCCAATATGACCTACTCCAAATTGGAGAACCCAAACGCAGACTGGGTGACTGCTTTGTGGTCTGTGTGTAAACGGGACCCCGACCTTCCTGTAGCTGATCATTTTAACACCACATCCTGCTCGCATGCCCATGGCATGCTGCAGTGTTCCAGTGAATCACAGCGCAAACTGGAGGAACAACATCTCATCTACAGACTAGGCACTTTATAACCTTCTGGACTTTGCATTGTGTTCAGCACCTTCAGATTGTGAACACACTCCCGTTCCCTTTTTTTAGCTTACTTGTTACATTCTCTGTCACCATGTCCTTTCTCCCCTTCCCCCACTCTACTGGAACTATCTGTTCTTTCCAGTCTGGTAGTTAGACACACCATTGTGACTGGATTTTTAACCTGAATGGCCTTTGTATGTTCTTTGTGATATTACTATGAGTTTACTTAGTTTGACAAAGCTAGCTAAATGACAAGCTTGATTCAAAATTATAATGAGTTTCAATTCATTATGACATTCAGCGTCCTAAAAGTGCTGTGTATCCGCAATCATCCCACTATCGAACTGAGCATTCCAGGCCTGGAACTGCAGCAGATGGCGACATATTGTACAAAGTGACAGTGAAGACAGGACAGAAGAAAGATGCAGGCACTGGTGCAAAGGTGAGTTCATTCTGATCAAGTCTTATCAAGTGAAACATCCATACATGTCAGTGAAAACACTGGCTGGGCCAGCATTTACTGCCTATCCCACTGGCCCTTGAAGAAGGTGGCAGTGAGTTGCTTTCTTGAAATGCCGCAGTCCAAGTGCTTTGCAGAGACTCACAATGCAGTTTGGGAGGGGGCTCCAGGAAGTTCCTACCAACCTTCAAACATTCTGTAAGGGAGAGAATATGAAGAGCCTATATGTGGATCGTGTAGATAGACAAAAAAAAGGATAGTATAAAGAGATTAATTTTTTGCGAAAGAAAACAGATCTTCCATATTTCATGGTGTTTCATGTACAATTAAATGTCAGAATTACATTAAAATATTATGGAATTCCTCAGCCTGTGTATGGTGACCTAAATAACACTTCGGCCAAAGATGCCTCAAAGAGATCATTTAGAAATTATAGAATATGTTGTACTTTTGAAATTTTTTTCAAAATGTTCAGTAAAGAAATTTTGAAATTATTTTAGTTGGAAGAATTATAGGGTGGAATTTGATACGGATCTGAGTGATGTGGGCGGTGGAGATCTGAGTTGAATAATATCCTGGGGTTCTGTCCATTGATCAGTCAGGATGATGTGAGGGAGGTCTAAACAAGCAGCGTGTAGGGGTTGGAGGTATCACTGCCAAAAGGGGTGTGAGAGTCAAAATGTGTTGCTGGAAAAGCGCAGCAGGTCAGGCAGCATCCAGGGAACAGCCTTATACCTGAAACGTCGACTCTCCTGTTCCCTGGATGCTGCCTGACCTGCTGCGCTTTTCCAGCAACACATTTTCAGCTCTGATCTCCAGCATCTGCAGACCTCACTTTCTCCCGTGTGAGAGTCAAGGCTTGGGAAGGCATTGGAGGGCATTGTAGCTATGGGGGACCAGGAGGGGTGTTTACTGTTAATGATCACTACAGTGGCCTCCATAGGGGGATAGGGGGAGCATAGCGGAACAGGATGGGCATCATCAGGTGTAGTGCCAAGGTCCAGTTAAGATATTTGGGGGCAAAGTTCAATGTAGTTTCCACCAAGGGGAGTAGGGGGCAGTAGAATTTGGATGGGAGTGGTCTGTCAGGTTACTGCAAGATAAAAGAAGACATGACGACTTTGAGGAGGAGGAGCACTGCAAACTACTTTTTCATATTCAATTTTATATATACATATATTTCTTCAACTTTCTTTCAGTAATTTAATATAGATTTCAAAAGAGCTTATGAACATCAGCGATCTTCAAAGGTGTTTTGAAACTGATATGGCAATGTGTATTAAAATATTACAAGCTTTTTTAATTGCGCCAAGAATAATTATGTTTATCATATGTTGGATTATGAAAAGCAGAAAGACAAAAGAATAAACTCAAAAATAAGTCAATTGCTCATTTGAACTCTATTTATCAACTGTGTGCAGCACCATTTCAAGATCTCATTGCAATATCTTTTGTGAGCTCTTCAGGTCTACCCCACCTCAAACCTCACCTCTCCAATACTCCAATCAGACCTAACTTCTCCAATATTTATTTCAACTATAACTTCTCCAAAGCTCAAATCAGATCTTACTTCACCAATATTTAATTCAGTCATGAGTTCTTCAAAACTGAGGTGAGGTCTGACTTCACCAATGCTCGGTTCAGAGCTGACATCTCTGGTATGCAATTCCGACGCCACTTTGGGAAGACAATTCTCATTCATCAGACCTTCCTTGGAATTGTATAGGAGTGCTGCTGACTTGTGCATTTTATTAGAGGCTTCAACAAAATCTTCCCCATGCAATGTTGCTCCTAAAATATTCTCTTCATGTCTGGCTGCTTCAGTGCAACATTCAGCATTGATTTTTGTAAGACTGCCATTAAGTGTGATTTCCATCTGGTTCTTCTGAGGCTGCTCTGCTGCAGTAGTCTGATTAGGCTCAACCTTTGGAAGATTCTCATCGAGTCCGACATCCTCAGGACTGTGATTTGATTTCTTTAGCTCTTCGTCAGAATTCTGCTGTGGTGTGCCTGCAGCAAGACGTCTGTGAGTTTCAGCAGCAAGGGGTTTCGCAAGTGATGTGCCTTCACTGGGACAACCTTCAGATTTGAGAGGCTGAGGAGCCTTATGAGGCTGAAGGTTCATAAGAATATCATCCAGCCTTATGGAACTCTGCTTGGGAGTGTTTGCTGCAGAAACATGCTTAGGCAGGAAATCTGCTTGACTTCTATTGAAACGGATACCTTCAGGCTGATTTAAATTTGACATATCTAAGCCTTTTTCCAATGTATCTGTTTTAGGACTGTTCTGTGTCATTTCCGCTCCAGAGGTTTCCTCTTGTTTGACTTCTTCAAGAATATGCAGCTGGAAATCACTTAGCTGTTCTCTAGAATTCCTGATGTTTCCCTTCCTCAGGTTTATACTCCCTTTAGTTGTGTCATCTGTAGAACTATCCATATTTGTTGTTCTCACACTTTCTCTAGATCTCTCTGGTCCTAAAGTAACATTACTGCCCTGAAGACTGGCTCCTGTAAATTGCCGCAGATTTGACCTCTTCAGATCTTCATCAGAGCTCCATATAACTGATATTGTACCGAGACTACTTCGAGAACTACTCCCTGCCTTTGAGCCAGCTGTAAGAAATTGTGCAGATTTGTATATGGTAAAACTCTTATACTGTCTGAGCTCAGTGTGACTCATCTGAGGTGTGCTGACTTCACCAGCATCTTTAAGCGCAACATTCACATAGGTTTGACTGATGCTGGCCATTAATGGATACATGCGATCCAACATCTTCAAGTTATGTCCAGATGTAATATCCCTCAGATTTTCTTCATGGCCCCCAACTATTTTGTCTTGGTTGACTTCTGCTATATCAGGCAGGTTTGATAGATTTAATTGTTGTATAGAACTCAGATGGGATCTAATTCGTGTGAGGTGCTCTTCAGAATTGGAAGTGAAGGGCCTTCCCTGATATTTATTTGCTGTGGGACTATTAAGAATTAGCATTCTCAAGTCAGCACTGCGTTTACCTGTGACACTTGTTGATGAATCCACACTTGATTTCTTCATATCACCAGTAGACTTTTCTGCTATTAATGTGGTAACACTACCTTGATGAACAGATTTGCCTCTTTTCAGATTTGACGTTTTTACTTCAGTGTCAGAACTCCAATCATATGTATCAGCATCAAGGCTTGCTTCAAAAACAGTTGCAACAGATATTATACTCTCTTTATGATAATCGAGTGCTATCAAACTCTCTTTAGGTATGAATTTTGTATAACTCTCATTGAGTTTGGTATCTATCTGATTTCTCTGAGACATGTTTAATAAACGTGTAAGATTGACATCAGCATGACTCGCTTTGAGACTGATAGATTCCATTAAAGTAAAAAATGACATTTCTGAGCTAGACTGATCTTGTATCAAATTCTCATGTGGCCCGTCAATTACAGAAATGGAACGTTTTTTGACTGCTGCTCTACCATCTTTGTATGAATTTTCTAGTTGCTGCCCAGAATTTCTATGCAAACTAATTGTCCTAAAACTCTCTTCAAAGTTCACGACCGAAGGATACCTCTGATCTTTTCTTTGTGAGGAATTATTAGGATCAAATCTTCCCAAAACATTACTTCTGTTAGGAATGGTATCTATCGAAGTAATCAGCAAGGATTGTTTCTTGTCTTCTCTAGAAGTCCTTTCTGATGTTATTGTAACAGCACTCTGCTGATGGCTGACTGCTCCAAGGTCATTCTGACTTGACTTTTTCAGTTCTTTGTCAGAGTGCTGCTGAGATGTCATTGAAGCAATATTTTCAGCAGAAATCTCAAATGGTATTTTTCCTTGAGCACTAACCTCAAGTTTTGATGTCATAGAACTCTTTTGAGACATTATTTTTCCATTATTCTGATCAAGTTTGACATCTGTGTAACTTCTCTGAGATGTGTTTACTTTAGAAATACGTGTAAGGTTGATATCTGCTTGACTCCGTTTGAGGCCAGTATCTTCATCAGTATTCAAAACTGATGAACTGGAGTCAAACGTAGACAAAATCTCTTCAGGATTCTTCTGCAGTTTCTCTGTTTCCAAACCAAGCAGCGTGGACCTGTTAAGTAGCTGTGCAGAACTCCGACCGGATCTAACTGTTGTAAGACGATCTTCAGAACTGATATGCAAAGAACTCCCTTGATACTTTCCTTCATTATGACTATTAATGTTTAGTTTTCCCATGTCTATACTTCCCGCTGGTGTAAAATCCACAGGACTTTGTGTAATTGACGTCCTTTGATCTTCTCCAAGTGACTTTACTTGGCTTCCTGTTGCACTTGGCGTCTGTAAACTGTCTGCCAAAATTGTCTTCAGATGTGACAGCTCCACCTCTCTGTTAGAACTCCACTGAGGTGATGTTGCACCAAGGTTACTTTGAAAATCAAACACAGAAGGACTTGCTAGTAATGAGCCAGCTTGTGAATTACTTTCAGGTTTGAGTGCCTCAAAATCTTGAGATTTTAATTCTGCAGGACCTCTATGGTCTGTGATCTCAGTGTGGCATATCTGAGAAGTGCTAGGTACAGGATTGTGTTTAAGCCTGGTATTTGTTTGACTCTGATGATGGCTAATATCTACAAGATATTTGAAATTTGACAGTGAATCATTTTCAGGTATACTATTTTGCGGATTGTCTTCAGGTTTCTCCCCTGAAATTTCCTTTTGGCTTACTTCTACATCATTAATGGTGGAATCATCTAATTGCTGTTCAGAATCCTCATGGGATTTATCTCTTGTTAAACCCTCTTCTGAATTGATTTGCAAAGGACACGCCTGATATGTTCTTGCTATGAGACTATTAGGATCAGACTCTCCTAAGTCTGCAGTGTCGTTAAGTGTGGTATTTACAGAACTATTAGTAGTTGATTTAATCAAATCCCCAGATAATGTTTCTAGTGTTACTAATAATATGTCTCCCCAATGGTTGACTGCTTCAAGATTCTTCAGATTTGGCTTTTTCAGTTCTTCATCAGAACTCCTCTGAGCTGTACCTACTCCAAGCACTTGTTCAGGAACAGTTGCAGCAGGACTGCCAAACAGTGCACTATCTTTGTGTCTAACATCAGATTTGTCGACCATGAATCTTGCTTGAGGCATGAATTTTGGATTATTCTCACTGTAATTATAATCTATGTAACGCTCCTGAGGTATGTTTACTATCAGAAAATGTGTAAGATCGATTTCTGCACGACTTGCTTTCAGGTGGATAACTTCAGGAATATTCAATATTGACGTGCTTGGTAGATCTTCAGAAATATCTTTGCCCAAGTTCCCCTCTGCTTCATCTGAATCCTGTTCGTTGGCTTCTCCTACATTATTAATGGATAAAATGGCAAACTGATATCCAAAATTTCCATAGGATCTAAATATCTCAAGATCTTCTTCAAAATTAACTTCCGCAAGTCTTCTCTTGTAATATCTTGCTAAGAAACTATTAGGATCAAGCTCTTCCAAGTTGTTACCCAAGTCAGAATTGTCATTTATAAAAATAATTACTATGGATGCTCTCCTACCTTCTTCAGAAGTCCCTTCTTGGGTTCCTGTAACATTACTCTGCTGATGACTGCCTGCTTTGAGGCTGCTTTGATTTGGTTTTCTCTGTTCTTCATCATTATGCCACTGAGGTGTCAATGAATTAAAGCTTCTTTCAGAAGAATTTAATGTGGGACTCCCAAGTGGCGTCTCTGCCACAATATTGATATGAATTGTCTGAAGTGTCTCCAGTGCAGAAACCTCTTCCTGTGTTTTATTTACTGTACCATTCAGCCTCTTTGCGGAATTCTCAAAGGATCCAACTGTTGAAATGTTTTCTTTGGTAATAATCACTGAGAAAGGACTGCCCTGAAATTTCCCTGCTTCAAAACCAGTAATGTTTGAGTTCATTAGGTTTATACTCTCCTTAGGTCTCTCCAGTATATTTACAAAGCTGTCCATATTTGGTAAACACATATCTTCTTTAGGAATTGTTGCTGGTTTTATTGGAAGAGCATTATCCTTATTTAGTTCTTTATCTGAACTCCATTGAGGTATGGCTGCACTAGTACTTCTTTCAGAAGTAGGTGCAGGAGCACTGTTGATTGCTATGTTTCCTTTAGGATTAGTTTCAGGTTTGTGTTCAGTTGAAGCCTGTTGAGGGATCAAGTTTGTAGGACTTACATTGTTCCTCATTGTTATGTCACTTCTTTGTGTTGTATTTGCTCCAGGAATGTGTTCAGGATTGATGTCCACCTCATTTTCACTGAAACTGACTTCTGTTGGATTACTCAAACCTGATTTATCTGAGTCATCATTAGGTATATCTTCTATCATATTCCCCTGAGGTTTCTGCACATTGACAGTATCATCTTGTTGAAGTTCATCTATACCATGTATGTTTGAATTGTTGAGTTGCATTCCAGAATTCTCAAGAGATCTAATTGTTTTATGGCCTTCCTCAGAACTGACTTCCAAAAGACTATCCTGAGATGTTCTTGCTAAAGGACTGTTCAGCACTATTTTTCTCATTTCTGAACTTCCTTGAGGTGTCACATCTATAGAACTAATCACACTTGAATTGTTTAAACCACCATCAGTTTTATCCATTGTTATAGTATTGTCACTATCTTGATCAATGGCTGCTGCCAGAAAATCCTTCAGATTTAACTTCTTTAGTTCTTCAGCAGAACCCCACTGAGGTGTATCTGCAGCAAGACCTCTTTCAGTAGTAGGCAAACCAGGATTCTGAAGTGATGTGTCACCTAAAGGATTAACTTCAGGTTTGAGTGCCTTAGGACTCAAATCTTGCTTATGAAATTTATCTGATGTTCCTAAAGTAACACTCCCTTGTTGATTACCTGTTGCAAGATTGGGCAGAATTAATATACTTTGGTTTTCACTAGAAATTGATTCAGCAGTGACTGCACTCAGGCTACTCTGAGAATTGAATTCAGAAAGACTCCCTGATAATGTGCTTGCATTAGCACTGTCTTCAGGTTTCATTGTTACAAGATACTCTTGCAGCTCGAGTGTGTTAGGAATCTTTTGATTACTGTCCTCTGTGTGACACATTGGAGGTGTGTTTGCTGCAGGTGTATCTTTAAGATTGATGTCGGTTTGACTCTGATTGAAACTAGTATCGACAGAATGATTTAGGTTTGGTATCTCTGAGTCATTTCCAGTTGTAACATCCATAGAACTCAAAATGCAATGTTTATTTTGGTTGTCTTCTTCCATACCATATACGTTTGAGTTGTTTGCTTGCTGTGGACAATTTAAAAGTGATTTAACCTTTGCAGGATTCTCTTCCAAATTGGCTTCAAAAGAACTTGCCTGATGATTTCTTGCCACAGCATTGCTTTTAGGTGTGATTATTATTTGAGGCTTAGATTTGTTAGGAGTTTGATGGAGTTTTATAGTGATGTTCAGATTCTTTCCAGACTTCCCAAGTGGTACAAGTGTCCTGTTAATTCCTACAAAGTTTCCTGAACAACTGTTGGCTACAGAGCTGTTAAGATTTAAGTTCTTCTGGTATTGTACTGCACTCTCATTGAATGCAGCAATGTTAACCTTCCCATAATGGGCATCTACCGGAAGGTTATTTGACTGCAGTTCTTCTCCAGAGCCCTTGACTGTTACAGCAGCATCACTGACTTGAGAAACAACTGTGGAAGAAGTATCAAGGTTTGATTTACTTGCAAATTTTTCATGGCACAAAGAGAATGTGGTTCCTGCAGGATTCTCTTCTGGTCTCACTTCAGTAAGACAGTTTTCCTGATTGACTTTTTCAGGAGTCTGTAAATGCTTCTTTCTGATGGCTTCTTTTGGCCATACTGATAGATCATCCTGACAGATAGTGGCTGTCTCTTCATTTGCCAAATTTGGCATTTCAAGATCTTCAGTGCATTCCTGACATCTGAAAATTGTGAAATCTCTTTCAGAAGTGATGTCTAAGAAGCTCCCATGTGAGGTACCAGAGTCAGGTTTTATGAAGTTTGATGTCTGGCCTTTTCTTGAATTATTTTGAAGACCTAATGCTATAGCACTTTGCTGAGGTTTAACCTTTATAGGACTGTTGCAAAGTCCAATTGTTCTTGGGTATCTTATAGTGTTTTCTAATGGGGCTTCTTCAGAACATTTTACATATGGCTCTAATATAGAATTGTCATGGGAACTAGGTGGTAAAGTACTAACAGTTGGTCTTAAATTTGTAGGGTTTACACATGGTTTGACTGGTTGAGGATTCCCGTTAATTCTACCTGGTGGTTTGCTCATCACATTTAGCTCTAGTTCCTCTGTAAGATTCTGTTTTGGTCGGATCTTTAGAAAATTTTCTTCAGTAGTTGCTTCTGATGGGAGAATGACTTGTATAGAAATATTGATAGTTGCCTTTGAGCTCTCTTCAGGATTCCCCATGGTAGTGACTGGAACTGTCCCCTGGGGTGTGAATGCCACATGACTGCCAGTGGGCCTAACTTGTGAAGACTGTTCATTGTCCTGGATCTTGACTGCACTCTCAGCAGGTATGATAATTGTACCACTGCTTGGAGCTCTACATTTGAAAAGATTTCCTTCAGGATTCACTTCCACAGGAATGTTATGGCATCTTATTGCTTTTTTATGGTCATTCATTTTAATGACATTATGTAACTTTTCTATGTCTTTTAGGTCATTGACTACATTAATTCCTTCAGAATTAACTTCTGCAGGACTTTGGAGCTGTCTAACTTCTAGAGGGTTATAGGGTATTTTTGTTATATTTAAATTTTCTTCAGAACTGGTTGTACTGGCAAGATACTGTGTACATTTGACTTCTGACCGTTTCCGCTGAAGATTTTCATTTACACTGAGGTAATTTACAGCACTTCTTTCAGGTATGACTTTCACAGCATTCCCCTGAGGTATATCAGAGACAATGTTTCCCTGAGACTTAATTTCTGCAAGACTCCCACATGGTCTCATTAGCACAAGATTGTCTAGATTTGAATTATTCAGATCATCACTGAAAATGTCTTCATATCGTACTGTGGTCAGCCTGTTACAGGATCCAACTGTCATGGGACTTGCACAAGTCCCAAGCTGTGAAGAATTTATCATAGTCCCGAGGCCTTCAGAACTGCAACTGGGTTGGATGTCTGCAGAACCGTGCAACTCTACATATTCCAGCTCATTCTCAGAGATTACATGTGAGACATCAGGTACAGGATTTCCATGGATCCAAGAATCTATATAACAAATGAAGTTTGGCTCTTGCAGGTTATTTTCAGGAATCTTTTGATATGTTAAAGTTTCCAGACTCTCATCAAGTCTCACATCTGGATCAACTCCTACAAAACTAAGTGGATGTTTTATTTGATTTTCCCAATCTGAAATCTCCAAGTCTTCTCCAATGCAATCCTCATGCAACACTGTACGACAATGGTTGTGAGGTCTGATTTCTGCAGGACCATTGTAGGATTTGCATGATAGAGTAGTTTCATCGTCTTCTATTGGTAATGAATTCATAATAGATTGAACATCCACAAGATTTCCTTGAAATTCATTTGTTAAAGAATTACATAATTTTAAATTTTCTTTGCCATACTTTGGTCTCGAGTGATATTGCAGATCTATGGGAATCTCTTGAGTTTCAGTTGCTGCTGAGTCAGTGTCTCTCATTAATTCCATTGAAGGATATTCTTGGTTTGTCAGTGCAAAGCCTTGAGCTTTGACTTCCTTAGGTTGTGTTTCAGTCCTGATTTCTGTTGGACTGTGATGGAATCTGACACCTGTTGAGACATCTATGCATGACTTCCTTAAGTGGTATTTGGTGTTCATGAAAGGCCTGACAGTTACAGGGCTGTTTTCAGAAGCAATGTTTGAAAGACTATTTTCACATTTTACTACTAGAGGGTCAGTCTGAGTCAGAGTTTCTGTAGTTCTCCAGTGGTATTCAGTTTTTGCAAGTCTCCCTTGGGTGTTCATTGCCTCTGGAGTATCTATGTTTAAATGGTGCAGCTCTTCTTGATGAGGCAATGATGTGAGACTGCAAGGGGGGCTGTCCATTGCAAAGCAGTACAGATTTGACATCTGTATATCATACTCCAGATATTGTTCTGGTTTCACTGCTAGAAAAGTCTCTCCAGAAAAGTGTGCTTCAGACTCATCTTCTGGTTTCTTGTCTGTTGACCTCCCATAGAACTCAACCTCAGATGGACTCTGTATCTTTGATGTCATCTGATCTTCACTAAAACTTCTAGGTAACAGGTCTAACATAGGGTAACAAAATGATCTAATTACTGCAGGGCTACCTATGATTGACTCATTATTTTCCAGATTGTACAGAAGCCTACCTTCTCTGTTAACATCCTGAGAGTCACAGTTTCCAAGCCCCCACTGAGAATTTACTACAGGAAGAAAGAGATTGGAATTGACTTCTTCAGGAGTGCTCACATTCAGGTTCTTCAGGTCTTTAGAACACTTTTCCGGAATGAGCATGAATTCACTTCCCTGAGGCTTGACGGCTGCATAAGTACTGAGATCTAAATTCTTCACATCTTCTTCTGGACTCCAATGTGATTTGACAGTTGTGATGCCAATTTTAGTTTTGGCTGATTCTGCTCTAATTTCAGACCTAGCTGCTATATGATCCTCATTAAGTTCAATTCTAAAGGGCCTCTCATAATAATTCATTGCCACAGAGCTGTCTAGAGTTTGAACCCTCATGGCTTCTCCAAAGTTTTCTGCATACTCAACTGCCAGAGAATTACTGTGGGACTTTTCTCCTGCAATACTCTTCTTGGATTTGATTGTCATGGAATGATCCAAAATTCCCATCTTCAAATCCTCATCCTGATTCCAATGAACTATAGGACATCTCTGAGGTTTAACTGTTAGGAGGTTTCTTTCAGGTTTCACTTTGACTGAATTCCAAGGAAACTTTTCTTCTGTAAGAATTCCATATGGACTTATTTCTATTGGACACCAGTGGGACGTTGTTTCCATTGGACTTCCATTAAATCTCATTTCCATTGAACTTTCTTTGGATCTACTTTCTTTTGTACAGCATGGGGGCTTTATTTCAACTGGACTTTCATTGAGTATTGCTTCTGTTGAGCTTCCATGGGGCCTTGTTTCTATTGAACTTTCATTGAACCTTGTTTCTATTGAGCTTCCATGGGGCCTTGTTTCTATTGGGTACCAGTGAGGCATTGAGTGTGTTGGAATTTTATGGCATCTTGTTCCTATTGGGCACCAATGGTGCCTTGCTTCTATTGAATTTCTATTGAATCCTGATTCTATTGAGTTTTCATGAAGTCTTGTTTCTATTGGGCACCAGTGAGGTCTTGTCTCTATTGGACTTTCATGGCATCTTGTTTCGATTGAACCTCCATGGCATCTTGTTTCTATTGGACACCTTGTTTCTATCGATCCTGCATGGGATCTTGTTCCTACTGGACAGCAGTGAGGCCTTGTACCTAATGAACTTTCATGGAACCTCATTCCTGTAGATCTTCCACAGGATCCTGTTTCTACTGGAAACCAGCAGGACCTTGTTTCTGTTGCACTCCCATTGAACCTTGTTTGTAGTGAACTTTCATAGCGCTCTGTTTCTATTGGGCAACATTGGAAGCTTATGTCTCTTGAATTTATTTGGGGCCTGACTTCACCTGACTGCCCATTAGGCCTGAATTCAATTGGACTCTCATTGTGGCTAATTTGTCTGCTATTGTGCCTGGTTCCCTTTGGACTTCCATGGTTCATGACTACTTCAGACTTCACAATATCTTGCTTCTATAGATTTTCCAAGAGGTGTGACTGATGATGTTCAGATTTGAGTTCTTCAGCATTTGCAATGTTTTCCACTTGAATTCTTCAAGTTTTACTGGGGTATGACTGTAGGAATATTATTCAGATTTGACTCCATGATATCTTTTTCTGAACTCCCATTGAGAGTTTCTGAGGTTCACTGAGGCTTGACTTCCAGGGTAAAAAAATTGATCTTGACTCATTTGATATTGCCATGAAAATCGACTGCCACAAAGCATTGTAGATTTAAGCAGGAGAAAACACCTATGATTCATATGGGAAAGCCATGGAGTCAAACTTGTTCAAATCTTCTTCAGAACTTCTGTTAGTCTAATGTTTCCATGATTTCTTTAGATCAAATCTGTAGATGCAAACTCAAATCAGATGAAACTGAGATTTTTGGGTAGCAAACTCAGCTTTTTATAGCCCCTCCCATCTCAATTGTGACAGGAGTGAGAACACAGTTGCTATGGTTATATGATAATTAAATCCTATAGCTTTATCAGGGTCATCTTGAATGGATAGAGTACAAAATACAATGAGGAATAACCTCTAGAGGAAGATTCATCAAGTTTCAAACAGGAGGTGACTGTTTTAAGGGAAACATAATCAAATATTCCTGTTGTATAGAATCTGTAACACACACAAATCATTACTGTACTAACACGTAGAGTTAGAAATGTATTAGCGAGACAGACTTGCTGTGCAACAAACATTAGGAATCGACACTTACAACTTAACAGCGCTCATCTCAACTAGTGAGAAGGGCCGGGTTATATACAAAGGAAGATGGTTGTGTTTTTCGAAAGTCAATCATCTCAGCTCCAGGGCATCACTGCAGGAGTTCCTCACGATAGTGTCCTACACCAAACCATCTTTAGTAGTTTTATTAATTATATTCCGTCTATCATAATGCTGAAAGTGAACATGTTGGCCAATGATTTCACAATATTCACCTTTATTCACAATTCCTCAGATACTGTGTTCTTATGCAGCAAGGCCTGGACAATATGGTAAATGGTAAGCAATAGTCACAAGACACAACTGACAGGCAATAACCACCTCCAACAGGGGAGAATCTAACCATCACGTTATACAATCATAGAGATGTACAGCGTGAAAACAGACCCTTCAATCCAACTCGTCCATACCAACGAGATATCCTAAATTAATCTAGTAACATTTGCCAGCATTTGGCCCCTATCCCTCTGAACCCTTCCTATTCATATACCCATTCAGATACCTTTAAATGTTGTCATTATACCATTTTTGCTGGCATTTCATCCCATACACACAACACTCTCTGTGAGAAAAAGTCTTGTTGTTCAATTACATTACCATCACTGAATCCTCTACTATCAACATTCTAGGGGTTACCATTGACCAGAAGTTGAACTGGACTAGCCACATAAATCCTGTGACTACAAGAGTAGGTGAGAATCTAGGAATTCTGCAGGGAGCAAGTCACCTCCTGACTCAACAAAGTCGTCATGAGGAATGTCAGATCAGCCATGATCTTATTCAATGGTGCAGCTGAGTTGAGGGGCCAAATAACTTACTTCTAATTGTCTAACCAATTGATTAGAGGAAAATATGTGTTTGGCTGTGTTGTGGTCATTGTTCCTGACTGCTTGACTCTGTGCCTGGTGTTCTTAGAGATCAAGCACATGTTATCTGCCAACATCCTTAAGGCTTTAGAGAAAAGTGGCCACCACAGGCCTGGGATGCGGTATTACCCCTTCCAGCACCATTTTAGTTTAGCCCCTCCCTCTTTCCCTACCCTTCCTTCATTTTATAGCCCTTGGACGACAGTGCTTGTAATTTGTTGCTTATTTTAATTAGTTATTAGATGATTTGGTGCAAAGAAAACCGTGTCATTCCACAAGCAAGAGTGTATTATCTCCCGCTCAAACACTATTTTGATAACGATCGTCTTTGTTTCACCTGGTTTTTGGCTGTTGGTGTTTGGCCCTTGTTTTATATTTGTTATTTGGTGATTGAGTTTATTTTGAATAAAACCCCATTGAAGGGTTGGCCACTGGACAGGAAAAGGAGCCAGAAGTGAAAGGTGAATAATAAACTACAGATTTTCAGTAAATCTGAAGTTTTCACTGTCCAATCAAACATACACACATTAAACTCCTCACCAGGCTTTCCATTTACTTTGTGAATTCTCAAACTTTTTAAATCCTGTGCTACAAGACATGAATGGTATGTGGAAGAAAGCCAAACGTTATCTCCCATTTAAAATGGATATCCCAACCTAACAATAGACAATAGACAATAGGTGCAGGAGTAGGCCATTCTGCCCTTCGAGCCTGCACCACCATTCAATATGATCATGGCTGATCATCCTTAATCAGTATCCTGTTCCTGCCTTATCTCCATAACCCTTGATTCCACTATCCTTGAGAGCTCTATCCAACTCTTTCTTAAATGTGTCCAGAGACTGGGCCCCCACTGCCCTCTGGGGCAGAGCATTCCACACAGCCACCACTCTCTGGGTGAAGAAGTTTCTCCTCATCTCTGTCCTAAATGGTCTACCTTGTATTTTTAAGCTGTGTCCTCTGATTCGGGGCACTGTTTAGTAGAGGAATAAGACGATGTTATTTTCTGGGTCTGTAGATTGTGAAGGAGCAGAAATAGCCCTTAGTAGAGTGACATGTGCTTGTTGTCAGATGTGGGAGTTTAAAGAGAGTTTAAGGGTTATTGCGGATTATATCTGCAATAAATGCTGTTGGTTGAGAATCTTATCAGATCGAATGGATAGGTTGCAGACACAGTTAGAAGCAATGAGGAATTTGCATCAGCAACAATATGTGATTGATGGCAGTTATAGGAAGGGGGGAAGTCTCAGATACAGTCACATAGGTGGGTTAACTCCAGGAAAGGTAGAGAGGTCGGCACCTAGTGCAGGTGTGTTGTGGCTATACCCATTTCAAACAGGTATACTGTTTTGGAAAATAAAGGGGGTGGTGGATTCTCAGGGGAATATAGCACGAACAGCCAAGTTTCTGGTATTGAGACTGGCTCTAATGCAACAAATGGCATGTTGGGGTCCAAGAGATCAATTGTGTTAGGGGATTCTCTAGTCCAAGGTACTTTTCTGTGGCCAGCAGCGAAAAATCAGAATGGTGTGTTGCTTCCCTGGTGCCAGGATCAAGGATGTCTCAGAGAGGGTGCAGAATGTTCTCACGGGGGAGAGGGGCCAGCAAGAGGTCATTGTCCACATTGGAACCAATGACATAGGAAGGGAAAAGGTTGAGATTCTGAAGGGAGATTACAGAGAGTTAGGCAGAAATTTAAAAAGGAGGTCTTTGAGATTAGTAATATCTGGAATACTCACGGTGCTATGAGCTAGTGAGGGTAGGAATAGAAGATAATGCAGATGAATGCATGGCTGAGGAGCTGGTGTATGGGAGAAGGAATCACATTTTTGGATCATTGAAATCTCTTGGGGTAGAAATGATCTGTACAAGAAGGATGGATTGCACCTAAATTGGAAGGGGAGTAATATACTGACAGGGAAATTTGCTAGAGCTGCTCGGGAGGCTTTAAGCTAGTGGGGGGGAGGTGGGACCCAGGGAGATTGTGAGGAAAGAGATCAATCTGAGACTGTTGAGAACAGAAGTGAGTCAAACAGTCAGGGCAGATAGGGACAAGGTAGGACTAATAAACTGCATTTATTTCAATGAAAGGGCCTAACAGGGAAGGCAGATGAACTCAGGGCATGGTTAGGAACATGGGACTGGGATATCATAGCAATGACAGAAACATGGCTCAGGGATGGGCAGGACTGGCAGCTTAATGTTCCAGGATACAAATACTACAGGAAGAATTGAAAGGGAGGCAAGAGAGGAGGGGGTGTGGCGTTTTTGATAAGAGATAGCATTACAGCTGTATTGAAGGATGATATTCCTGGAAATATATCCAGGGAAGTTATTTGGGTGGAACTGAGAAATAAGAAAGGGATGATCACCTTATTGGGATTGTATTATAGACCCCCTAATCGTCAGAGGGAAATTGAGAAACAATTGTGTACAAGAAAATTTTCTGATTCAGTATGTGGATGTACCTACTAGAGAAGGTGCAAAACTTGACTACTGTTAAGGCAGGGTGGGTGACTGAGGTGTCAGTGGGAGAGCACTTTGGGGCCAGTGACCATAATTCCATTAGATTTAAAATAGTGATGGAAAAGGATAGACCAGATCTAAAAGTTGAAGTTCTAAATTGGAGAAAGGCTAATTTTGATGGTATTAGGCAAGAACTTTCAAAAGCTGATTGGGGGCAGATGTTCGCAGGTAAAGGGACAGCTGGAAAATGGGAAGCCTTCAGAAATGAGATAGCAAGAATCCAGAGAAAGTATATTCCTGTTAGGGTGAAAGGAAAGGCTGGTAGGTATAGGGAATGCTGGATGACAAAAGAAATTGAGGGTTTGGTTAAGAAAAAGAAGGAAGCATATGTAGATAGATCGAGTGAATCCTTAGAAGAGTATATAGGCAGTTGGAGTATACTTAAGAGGGAAATCAGGAGGGCAAAAAGAGGACATGAGATCGCTTTGGCAAATAGAATTAAGGAGAATCCAAAGGGTTTTCACAAAGGGTGGTGGTGGAGGGTTGTATTTCAGACTGGAGGCCTGTGATCAGTGGAGTGCCACAAGATTCGGTGCTGGGTCCACTACTTTTTGTCATTTACATAAATGATTTGGATGTGAGCATAAGAGGTACAGTTAGTAAGTTTGCAGATGACACCAAAATTGGAGGTGTAATGGACAGTGAAGAAGGTTACCTCAGATTACCTCAGGCGACTAACTGTGTGGAGTTTGCATGTTCTCCCCGTGTCTGCGTGGGTTTCCTCCGGGTGCTCCGGTTTCCTCCCACCATCCAAAGATGTGCAGGGTGAGGTGAATTGGCCATATTAAATTGCCTGTAGTGTTAGGTAAGGGGTAAATGTAGGGGTATGGGTGGGTTTCGCTTCGGTGGGTCGGTGTGGACTTGTTGGGCCGAAGGGCCTGTTTCCACACTGTAATCTAATCTAAATCTAAACATCAGGATCTTGACCAGATGGGCCAATTGGCCAAGAATTGGCAGATGGAGTTTAATTCAGATAAATGCGAGGTGCTGCATTTTGGGAAAGCAAATCTTAGCAGGACTTATACACTTAATGGTAAGGTCCTAGAGAGTGTTGCTGAACAAAGAGACCTTGGTGTGCAGGTTCATAATTCCTTGAAAGTGGAGTCACAAGGAGATAGGTTAGTGAAGAAGGTGTTTGGCATGCTGTCTTTTATTGGTCAGAGTACTGAGTACAGGAGTTGGGAGGTCATGCTGCGGCTGTACAGGACATTGGTTAGGCCACTGTTGAAATATTGTGTGCAATTCTGGTCTCCTTTCTATCGGAAAGATGTTGTGAAACTTGAAGGGGTTCAGAAAAGATTTACAAGGATGTTGCCAGGGTTGGAGGATTTGAGCTATAGGGAGATGCTGAACAGGCTGGGGCTATTTTCCCTGGAGCTTCAGAGGGTGAGGAGTAACCTTATGGAGGTTTACAAAGTTATGATAGGATAAATAGACAAAGTATTTTCTCTGGGGTTGGGGAGTCCAGAACTAGAGGGCATAGGTTTAGGGTGAGAGGAGAAAGATATAAAAGAGACCTAAGGGGCAACTTTTTCACACAGAGGGTGGCATATGTATGGAATGAGCTGCCAGAGGAAGTGGTGGAAGTGGCATCTGGATCGGTATATAGGAAGGATTTGGAGGGATATGGGCCGGGTGCTGGCAGGTGGGACTAGATTGGGTTGGGATATCTGGTCGGCATGGATGGGTTGGACCGAAGGGTCTGATTCCAAGCTGTACATCTCTGTGACTCCATGACTCTAACCTCAGTGAGTTTGGCAACCTGAGCAGCATTAGGCCACATAAAGGCCAGAGGAAAATGGCAAGGGGTTGGGAGTATGAGGAAAATAGATTCCCTCAGAAAGGAAGCTACGTGTGGCTATTCACAAATGGAAAGAAGTCTTCACATACCAGTGAATGTTTGATACTGTTTAATTCTGAAAATAGTCCACAGAGGAGGAAAGAACAATACTTGAATTTTAATCTTAATGGGAATTTGGAAAATAGTTAATTGTGTTCCATCTTTGCAAGGTTTTCCTTCAAATGAAAGGATCAAAAGGAAAAATGAACAAGAAACATCTGTGCAAGACGAATGTATCAACTAAATCTCAGAAGCCTGTAGCCTTTCAATTCAGAATGGGATCATCTCACACGTTTAATGTCTATGGACCAGAAATTGGGGAACTCCAAAGCATCACTTTAGAGGTACTTCTGTAAAACAACTTTATAGAGTCATTATTATAGTCATAGGGATGTACAGCATGGAAACAGACCTTTCAGTCCAACTCGTCCATGCCGACCAGATATCCTAACTAATCCAATCACAATTGCCAGCACTTAGCCCATATCCCTCTAAACCTTTCCTATTCATGCACCCTTCCAGATGCCCTTAAATGTTGCAATTGTACCACATCCACCACTTCCTCTGTCAGCTCATTCCATGCATGCACTGCCCTTTGCGTGAAAAAGTTGCCGCTTAAATCTTTCCCTTCTCACCCTAAACCTATACCCTCTAGTTCTGGACTCCCCTGCCCCAGGGAAAAGACCTTGTCTGTTTTCCTTATCCATTCCACTTATGATATTATAAACCTCTATAAGATCACCCCTCAGCTTCCAACGCTGCAGGGAAAACATCCCCAGTCTATTCAATCTCTCTCCATAGCTCAAATTCCCCAACCCTGGTAACATCCTTGTAAATCTTTTCTGAATCCTTTCAATTTTCACAATTGGGGAGGTGGTGGCCTAGTGATATTATTGCTGGACTGTTAACGCAGAGACCCAAGTAATGTTCGAGGCACTTAAGTTTTAATCCTGCCACGGTGGAATTTGAATTAATTAATTTTTAAAAATCTGGAATTAAGAGTTTAATAATGACCATGAAACTGTTGTCAGGGAAAAAACCCTTCTGGTTCACTTATCTCTTTCAGAGAAGCAAACTGCTGTCCTTACCTAATCTGGCCTAGACATGCCTCTAGACCCACAGCAATGTGACTGACCTTTAACAGTCCTCTGGGCATTAAAGGATGGACAATAAGACCATAAGACATAGGAGCGAAAGTAAGGCCATTCGGCCCATCGAGTCCCCTCCGCCATTCAATCATGGCTGATGGGCATTTCAACTCCACTTACCCGCATTCTCCCCGTAGCCCTTAATTCCTTGTGACATCAAGAATTTATCAATTTCTGCCTTGAAGACATTTAGTGTCCCAGCCTCCACTGCACTCTGTGGCAATGAATTCCACAGGCCCCCCCACTCTCTGGCTGAAGAAATGTCTCCGCATTTCTGTTCTGAATTTACCCCCTCTAATTCTAAGGCTGTGTCCACGGGTCCTAGTCTCTTCGCATAACAGAAACAATTTCCTAGCGTCCACCCTTTCCAAGCCATATATAACAAATGCTGCCATCAACAGTCATGCCCATATCCCACATAAGAATCATTGGCAGCAGTGCTAACCACTGTGCCACCGTGCCGCCCTAGCGTCCTAGCGTCCACCCTTTCCAAGTCATATATTATCTTGTAAGTTTCTATTAGATCTCCCCTTAATCTTCTAAACTCCAATGAATACAATCCCAGGATCCTCAGCCATTCCTCTGGCTTGGCTTGGCCAGTTGTGCTCACATCCGATGAACGAATGAGAGAAAGTTATAATTTTTGTTTGTATTTGCTTCCATTGAACCCTACGGTTATTGTGGTTACTGTATCAAGTTTGAGCATGGAAAGATCTGTTGCCTGTGGACATATACGTTATGGTAAGGAAGAGGTGCTTGAGGCTCTCTTTCCTGTTGATCAATTGATTGGAGATTGGTCACTACTAACAAGCTGTTACTCCAGAGTTCTTTAAATAATTGAGTTAAAATCCCCAGTTGCAATTGTGGAATTATGAACTCATGTCTCTGAATCATTAAATGGTGGATTACTGATCTGGCAACATAACCACTGTTCTATCATATCCCTCAGGCTATTGGGTTCTATTAAACCTTATCCATGATCCTTAAACAAGATTGCAAATACTCAGGGCTGCAGAAAAGTGGCCTCATGACAGTCCAAATTTCTGTTTTTGTTTGTCAGAAGGAGCAAAGATGATGTATTTGTGACCCCAAGAGAAGCTGTTGCCAACTCACAATGCCTCATGGTCATCTTCTCCCTTATCCAGGCTCTGGCTAAAGGACACTGCAGCAAAGCAACAAGTTTAAATTGCACAGGTGTCTGTTGAGTTTGCCCCCTTAAACCGCTGATTGAAACTGAATGTGGGCGGGTGCTGAATTTAGCAAATGCATATCCTTGGCACAGATTGGCACAAAAGTCAATCACTCTGCCAAGTTGCTGCCCAGATTGCATATGGGTCTAATTTCCTGATTGGTGACATACCATCTTGTACACAGTTTTCATAAAACCTTCAATGCTTTGCCCGAGTGACTATTTTCCATAGTGTATATTGCTCTGTTATGAGTTAGTGCAGTGAGTATTGTCAAGATGTCTGACTGTTCAGGAAACATCGCTCATAGTTTAGTCCAGCCCTGCTCACATATGTGCACTTCCAGCAGAGATCACAGCCAATAAGAATAGGGGAGTATTTACTTTAGAATAAGGGAGTTCAAAACTAGAGGGCATAATGTTAAAGGTTTAAGGAGAAAGATTTAAAAGGGACCTGAGAGGCAACTTTTTCATAGAAGGTGGATCATATGTGGAATGAACTGCCAGAGGAAGTAGTAGATGCAGGTAAGATGATAACATTTAATTACATTTGGATAAGTACATGAATTTTGATTAAGTTTAGAGGAATATGGACTAAATGCAGGCAAACAGGACTGGTTTAGCTTGGGAAACCTGGTCAGCATAGATGAGTTGGATCAAAGGTCTATTTCTGTGCTGTATGACTCTGTGATCTTGAGGCCGTTTGCAATGTCCCTAATCTATAATCTAAACTGAACTCTTTAAATTACATTATCCTTTGAACCAAATCAGCTATCATCCCAACAAACTTGAGTCAGCCACTTATCAAACACTGGAAGATTAACATTCTGTCGGAGTATAATTTTTCAGATTTATAAAAGGGATGCGATCACTTGAGTCTTGCATATTTTCTAGCATGGTTTTCCCTTCAAATCTCCTCCAACTGTTCTTTGGTTGAAATTCGCCATTCAACAGATGTTCCTCTCATGTCTTAAATATAGCTCTCATGTCTTAAATAAATTTTTTGTGGGCGGCACGGTGGCACAGTGGTTAGCACTGCTGCCTCACAGCGCCAGAGACCCGCGTTCAATTCCCGCCTCAGGCGACTGACTATGTGGAGTTTGCACGTTCTCCCCGTGTCTGCGTGGGTTTCCTCCGGGTGCTCCGGTTTCCTCCCACCATCCAAAGATGTGCAGGGTCAGGTGAATTGGCCATAATAAATTGCCTGTAGTGTTAGGTATGGGGTAATTGTAGGGGTAGGGGTGGGTTTTTTGCTTCGGCGGGTCGGTGTGGACTTGTTGGGCCGAAGGGCCTGTTTCCACACTGTAATCTAAATCTAAATCTAAATCTAGCCAACTGAGGTTAGAATTCTCCTAAGCTCTAATAATCTTTAACTCTGCAGTTTTGCACCTAAAACTCTCCTCCCATTCTCTGTCTCTTAGCAAAACTATTCATGGAATCCTTCAGTTAACAAGCGGTCAAGTTGGTCAAAAAATATTGGCCAACACACAAAATTCCAATTGAGCTCGATATTAGAGAGGTTATTTCTCTTTGGCAGCAGCTTGTTCTCCAAACTAAAAGCTTAGCCACTTGAACATAGAATCGCATACCTATAATTAATATATGTTGATCTTTTTTGTCCTTCTACTGTTTATCAACCTGATCACAAGATCATTTACTGAATGCCAGGTATTGTATCACATCCTAAAGAAACCTGGTTGTCAAAGGGACCAGTAGCTTAAAAATCTGAAAATGTAGGCTTATCCCCTCAAAACCCATTAACTATCACAACCAACATTGAGAGGAAGTGCTGGAAATCTATGCCTTTATGCCCTGCAACATGGTTTTTTTGAAGCTCTAATTCCACCATTTCCTTACATTGTCCAATTTTTAACACGGACCTGGCTTTGGTTATTGATGATATTCATTCCAAGTTTGTAAACATATATCTTGTTGCACAGCATGATGGTCTGGAAAAACGGCAGGCATGGTACGTGGAAGAGGTTTCCATCATCAATACTGCTCGGAACAAGATTTGGACCATTCCCTGCAAGAGTTGGCTATCCCTATTTCATACCGATTGCCAGCTGAGCCGCACATTCTCTCCAGTCACTGGGAGACGTAATGAATACACCGGTTAGTACGAGACAATTATCCAGTATTATTAGATTGGAGTCTGTGTGTGCAATCAGTAAGTCTCAATGCGAGACAAATCCTTCTGATGTTTTCCAGAGTCCAACTGAACAACATTGAGTGAATCAGCATTAAGTATGTTAATTACTTGAATCAAAATAAATTGGGATTATTTTTCAAAGCTAATGGTTTGATTTTAAATCGGTAAGACAATTTTGGAAGTTTTATTTGAAATACTTATTAAATACATATCATTGTTTAATAAAACATAAGATTAAAAGAAGTTGATCATTAGCTACATCTTCAGAACCTCCCTCACAATGCCCTTAATTGAAGGTATGCATAATAATATGTGATTATTCCCTGCCCTAGGTAGCTAACACAGGTGCCTGAATGTAATGTATTGGAATTAAACTTCTGGCTCTCATTTTACGTGGCATGACAACTGTATAGCAACTGACGAATAAAATTGCCAATCTGACAGCACATCCACTTCTGGAAAATATCTGTAAATGTTCAAAGCATTACCATCCTTCAGTTTGGTAAACATGTGATAATTATTTTAAAATAATACAATATAACGAACCACCAACCATTCCACAGAATTAAGGAACTTGAACTGAGCCCGAGCATCTTGCAAACAGTTGAGAAGCCCTTCTATGTTGACAATTAGAATGGGGCCACAAAGGTCATGACAATATCAATTAGTTTCTTAATAAATAATTCATGTGAGTTATGGTTTTGCTAATTTAGATTGGATACATTCACGTCAATCCACAGACAAGCAACTGGTTTAGCTAAATGTTTTACACAGGGAGTGGTAGGTGCTTGGAACAGGCTGCCAGGAGTAGAGGTAGAGGCAGATACAATAGGAGTGTTTGAGGGGATTAGAAGGCACATGAATAAGCAAGGAATGCATGCAGAAGAGATTAGTTTAATTTGGCATCATGTTTGTGACAACATTGTGAGCCAAGGATCCTGTTCTTCTGCTGTACTGTTCTATGTTCTAAACTGATAAGTACAATTGAAGATGCTAATAAGTTTATTTTTAGTGTCATAAAAATGTTTCCTAAAACTTGGTCACTTTTCCTACTTTACAAAAGTGGCCACTTGTACTTGTACTTGTACCTTGACAATGAATATTAGCATTACTTCCATTGAAAAGGTTTATATTCTTAATTTAAGATTCTTATATCAACAAGTCAGGTCTGGTTCAACTCCTGCTAACTACATTCATAAATGTTGATGGAACGTGGATATTAGACTGTGATACCAATACAATCAAATCAGAAGAAGCATTTAAGGCAGCACAGCCACGGTTGATCATATCATAGCTGATAGTCACATACACATACCTTGCAGAGTAATTGTTTGGTAGCTCCATGTTAGAACTTACAACATGTTCATTGACCGAGTTATTTCTCATGTCTACCATCTGTTAAAGTCAACGTTTGCTTTTACCTCTTGGTGTTATTGAGATGGTCCCGTTCTGTAAAATGGGATCAGTAACTTTACTGCCCCATTGAAATGATTGGCTATATTTTGAAGGGGGGTCCACCATCGGGCATCCAAAATACTTATCTCTTTCTGTTAGTAGGCACTTCATAATAGAACAAACAATTTCTAAAGATATATAAAGAGTAAAGCAACTATATACCAATATGCACAACAATTAGAGGCACATAGGAAATTGGAGAAATAGAGAGAGACTGCAGAAAAGAGAATGAGGCATTTTTAAAAACAATTATTTATTTCTTGTCACAGTGTCCTAATAACAGAGAGTTTAATTGCAACTGTATAATGCCAGTTAACTGAAAGCCCATTTGCTAATTTAGAAGGAAACTTTGGAAATTTGCTCTCTCTTTATATTTCCTTGTTATCTCCATCCCTTATCCAGACAGTAATGAGCCTCATTTTTGTTTTTGTTTAAAGCTTTCTATGTGTGATAACCACATAAGTTTGTGTTGGAGGAAGTCCTGCTCTCATCATTTCTGTATCGTGTCAGTTTCGTTTGAGCCCGGTTTGATATCATCTAGTGAAGAAAGTCATCACCTTTACTTTCACATCAGCCTGTGGAGGTGCTGCAGTTAGATGTAGTGGAGCAAAGACAGGCCCATAGCTTTTATAAGGTTAAATAAAAGAGTATCTTTTAAATCAGTTAACAATTTTGTGACGATGTGGTGGAAGCGTGAGAACAATAAGGAGGAAAAGAAAACTGGTGAGACTGAAAACAATGTTTATTGTGTTTGAATTAATATTTAAATTAAGAAAACAGTTTTAGACTTCATCATAACCTGTACTAGGACTTTCTTTGACATTCAGCTGAATTTTTAAATGTTTACTGAGAAACCACTTCTCCTTATGAAATGGTTGTTGAGAAAAAAAGAGCATATCAAAGCTTGCAGATCTGATAGTACTGTAAAGGGAGATTATGAGCTGTGTTCTGATGAAGGGTTGTACCTTCAATATTTAACCATCCTATTTACTTACAGATGTCAATGAGTCTCTGTGTATTTTTGGTATTTTTAATGTCAGCCTGTGACTATTTTGCTGGATTTATGTGTCACCCACAATTCAGTTTTACCTAAAGTGAGTGGGGCTACACCTCCAGATGCAGATTAAGTTTTTTCAAACTATGAGCATGGTGAATACTTTGAAATAAGCATATTCATAATAAAGTTTCTCTACCACTCTACCAGTTTTCAAGGAGCAAGTCAATA
Organism: Chiloscyllium plagiosum; assembly: GCF_004010195.1. NCBI lineage: Eukaryota > Metazoa > Chordata > Chondrichthyes > Orectolobiformes > Hemiscylliidae > Chiloscyllium > Chiloscyllium plagiosum. The sequence goes on along the minus strand of NC_057710.1, from coordinate 30,720,070 downwards.
TAGTTGTTAGGGCTAAGGGACCAAAGGATATTGTGCAAAAGCAGGAACAGGGTACTTAGCCAGGTCACATTGAAAGGCAAAGCAGGCTTGGAGGGCTGAATGGTTTGCTTCTGTTGCTATTTTCTATGTTTCCAAGTACAAGAGCACTGAACTGAGGATACCAGTCAAGCGTATCATCTTGACATTGCTATATGTCGTTAGAAATTTTAACAGAAACGTTTTCATTGCTGCACACAATGCAACTTGTATGTGAAAAGCAATGATGGTAGGTGATATGTGGTGTTTCGCCTTCTGTAGAGCTACAGTACCAGAAAATCTGGCAACCATCCATTTCATTTGGTAACCAGATAGAAAAGAAGCAGGGAGTAGTATTTCTGTGTGTGATGGAGAGAGAGAGAGAGAGAGAAAGAGAGAGAGAGAGAGAGAGAGACGCATGCCATAGATTTTTAGTTTTCATACCTGTTGCTACAAAATCTTAAAGTCTTAACCAGGATGTAAAGCTGGAACTAACAACCGTGAGCCTTAAATGCCAGAAGAAAAGTTTTTTAAAAAATTTCCGACATTTTTCACCTGCTGTTTAATCCTTTAAATGCAAATTTCTAAACCACAGGATTGTTTGGATGGAGTTCTGGGCTGCTCTCGGGCACTGATGTTACCATAGGGACAAGGCAGAGAACTTTTGTGATACTTGATGCTGGTTTTGCAAATTACAAGGCAAACTGTTGGTCAAACCAGAGCTGTAATAAATAGTAACTGAGAAAAATTTCCGTAGCCATCCTTAATCCAGTGTTAATTCAACTAAGACTGTATAGCCGCAATAAAAATAAGGGGAAGAGCATCACCTCTCTAGAAATTAGGGAAAGGCTATTAGGAGAGTAAGAAAAAAACAACATATAAAGCACTTGGCTGAAAAAATTGGCTTTTCAATGTCTCTTTATAACAGGCTTGTCTGACACACTCTCCTTGGACTGCAGCATGAAGGAAGAATGACAAGACACCAAACTGAAGTTTTTGATGGAATTTATCTTGGGGTCTTACAAGAAGTGGCTAATGAAGAAGTAGATGTGTTGGTTTTAGCTTTCAAAAGATTGTTTAGGTTCTGGAAAGATTCTTAGATTGGAAAGTAGCAAACATATGGCCTCCATCTGAGAAGGGAGGGAGACAGAAAATAGGAAACTAGTTAGCCAGTTAGCTAGACATCTGTTACAGAGTAGGCATTGCAATCGATCATAAAGGAGGTAATAGTTGGGTATTTAGAAAAGCTTATTCTCATCAGAAAGAGTCCAGATAGTTTTGTGAAAGGGAAATTGTGTTTAACCAATTTATTGGAGTTTTCTGAATGAGTGACATGCTGTGGTTAAAGGGGAGCCTATAGACATACCTTACTTGGATTTACAGAAGGCATTTGGCAAGAAAAGAAGTCATTGTGTAAAGTAGGTACTTATAGTGTAAGGAGATACATATGAGCATGGTGACAAGGTTGCTTGGCTGGTGGAATACAGAACACGCAAAAGTAGGCTTGCTGAAGTTTTCAGCAAAGTGTAATGCAAGCTGAAGATCAGTACCTCATTTTCCACTTAGTCACTTTAGAACTTTAAGGACTTAACATTGAGTTTAACAATATCAGACCACTGATCCTCCATCCCATAGCCAACCACTGCCACCCCACCCCAACAAACCATGTCTTGTTTGTATGGGTTTGCTCTCAGCAGAGTTTACCTGTTTTCTGCTACTAATGCCTACTATTAAGACTTACTTTCCATCTGTATTGCTCCTCTACTACCATTGAGCTCTCCTTCTGCCTTTTGTTGTGGACACATTTACAAACTTTTCCATTTGCTCCCTAACTCCTTTTTCAACAACATAAATACTATCATTTTGCTAGCCCCCTTGAATGCCGAGAAAAATGTCATTTTGAATCGAAATGTTAACTCTGTTTCTCTCTACACAGATGCTGCCAGACCTGCTGATTTTCTCCAGTATCTTCCATTTGCATCCCATATTTAGGGAGCCCTGACTAAAAATTAGGGATTGCTCTTTTTTTAGGCAGAGATGAGTAAATTCTTTTTTCACTCAGAGTTATGCTACTTGTGGAACTCTTTGCCTCAGAAGGTGATGAGGTGGGTTAGTTGAGTATTTTTAAGACAGGTGAGACATCTTTGTTAGTCAAAAGAAGCAAATGTTATCAGGAGTAGATAGAAATGTTGAATTGAAAAACATATCTTATTGAATGGTGGAGAAAGGTAAATAAACTGAAAGGTGTTCTGCTTCTAATCTATAGGATGATATGTATATTTGTACATATGAAGAAGGCAGTCTGATAGAAGAGGGAGAAAGAGGAAGGAAAGAAGGTGCTGTCACTCGCAGACTATATCTGCTTCATGGAGCAATTCTTTAGTTTAGAAAGTTGCAGAAATATCAGGATCAATCAGCAAAATCATTATCAACAAAATTTATGTCTGACTAACTTGCTTGATTTTTTTGAATACAGTAACAATGTACTAGTTTGCAAACTGATCAGAAACTAATGTTGTTCTTGAGTCTATTTCTGTTAGGTTTAGTTAGTTGAATAAATAGAGGAACGATATTCCTGTGGAATGCACATCCTGTTCCATATGTGAACATCAGGAACCAGATCATGTTCCAGACCATGAAATGTGCAGAAAACATTATCTGCCGGAGAAGCTCGTGCTCCAGGTTTCAGAACCTGAGTAGCAGATAATGTTATGGAAGTGCATGCACGAGGCTGTGAGGTACATGATAGCACATTGCTGGAGGTGTTCACCCCATTGTTTAAGGATTTTCTGATTGAAAGGCAATTGCTAACCATCAACTGGCCAAAGAGGAACAGACAAGGAAGGCTGGAGACTCATGGGTACATCATTCTCTACAGCCAGTATTCAGTTTTGAATACTGATGAGAGTGATGGTTCCTCAGGGAATCACAATCAGAGCCTATTCCGCAGCAACATGTGTGGCCCAACTATAGAGAACGGGAGAATGAGGTCAGAAAGGTAATAGAGAGGAATACTAGATGACAGGAATTATGCTAGAATTATATAAAATACAAATTAAACTACAGCTAAAGTATTGTGTACAATTTTGGTCAGCTCAGGAAGGATGAGTTCATATAAGGAAAGGTAAAGAAGAGATTTACAAGGAGGTTGTCAGGAATGGACAACTTCAGCTATGACTAAAAAAAAATCAAGTACTTTAATGCAAGTAAACACTGTCCATATCTAACAGCTGCTCAGGTTTTAGTCTGAGCATTCCCTCTCCCACTGCAATTCCCAAGTCATTTCCTCTGCCCTGAAGCTACTTCAACAGTTTCCTCATTTCCCCTTCCCCCACCTCACCACAGTTCCAAACGTCCAGCTCAGTACCGTCCCCATGACCTGTCCTACCTGCCTATCTTCTTTTCCACCTATCCACTCCACCCTCCTCCTTGACCTATCACCTTCATCCTCTCCCCCACTCAGCTATTGTACTCTATGCTACTTTCTCCTCTCATTTATCTCTCCGCCCTTCAGGCACTCTGCTGATGAAGGGCTTTTGCCCCAAACGTTGATTTTACTGCTCCTCGGATGCTGCCTGAACTGCTGTGCTTTTCCAGCACCACTAATCCAGAATTCTTTAATTCACCCAAAACCTTGTGTGATATTTAATAGGTGATGGGAGTATCACCTGTCAGCTGGAAAGCTGATGACGGTCCCAGGTCCCCTCTTTTGGGGAAGATCTGGCATATTTAAATGCCACTCAGGGACTTAACCCGACTGTTGTGGGCTTTCCCAGGATCTTGGAGTTATCAACCAATGAGAAGAGACTGGCAGCTCTGTCGTGCAGCAGCAGCTCTGGTAGCTGCAGTTGGTATGACACCCACCTGAGGGCTTGACTCCTCACTGTGAGATGTATAATACCAGGAGAAGGCTTGCAGGCTAAGAGTTGTGGGGTAAGAGTTGATGGGAATCAGCAGACAGGACAGGATTCCCACAGGCACTGAGTGCTTTTGAAAGAGGGAACCCAGGAACCTGCAAATGACCCCACACTGGTTTGCTTGCTGTACTTCAAGCATGTGTGAACCCCTGACCTTCTAGTGGATTAATACAAGCCTGCTATGTATGACCTCACCAAAAGTCTTGCTACATTAAATTAACATAATCAGAGTGGACATGGGAAGATGATGGGATGTCCACTCACCAGCCTTTCACCTGACTAAATTCCCCCTCACCAAAAAAATTCATTAAGAGGGAGAGCATTTAATTCCATTCACTCATTTCTGCTCACAACCTCAAAAGGTGTGCATTAACATATTTAGAATAGTCAATTGACTAATGTATTCAACTCAACAGAAGACAGAAAGGAGGAAATTAGAAAAAAGAAATGTAAAACCTGGTTTCTCCTGTTCCCAGATGAACTGAATTACGTGGGTGTGAAAAATGACATTCTTTCATCCAATTTAATCAAGGAGAAGAATACAGCCTGTTTCACAGACATGCCCCCGATCTGCCTGATTCTCAGTTAGCTTTTGCACTTAGATGCCACATACATAAGAAAGTCTCCACTACAAAATTCTGGGCAAAGATGATTGCTGTTAATAAACCCCTGTGGGACTACAGTGCAAATTGGTTCTGCTGTATTTGAATTTCACTTCTATATTTAATGGCAAACTTCCCTATCACTTACTCCGAGACATGGATACAGCACAGATAAAAGGCTGATTAATTCTGCCTCATGATACAGTGATTGTTCCTTATTATCTCTGGCATCTTCTTAGCAAAGTGAAAATGGTTGGAAATCCCAATTGCTTGACCATCTGGATTATCAAGTTACAGAAAGTTTCATTTAAGGTTCAGTTGTCAATTGTAATTGAAATTGTGAACTATTCACTGATGTCAGTTCCATATCTGGCGAACATGAGGACTGCAGATGCTGGAAATTAGAGTCAAGAGTGGTGCTGGAAAAGTACAGCAGGTCAAGAGTTAAGGAGAATCCAAAGGGTTGTTACAAATACATTAAGGACAAAAGGATATCTAGGGAGAGAATATGCCCCCTCAAAGATCAGCAAGCGGCCTTTGTGTGGAGCCGTAGAAAATGGGGGAGATACTAAACTAGTATTTTGCATCAGTAGTTACTGTGGAAAAGGATATGGAAGACATAGACTGTAGGGAAATAGATGGTGATACCTTGCAAAATGTCCAGGTTACAGAGGAGAAAGTGCTGGATGTCTTGAAATGCATAAAGGTGGATAAATCCCCAGGACCTGATCAGGTGTATCCTAGAACTCTGTGGGAAGCTAGAGAAGTGATTGCTGGGCCTCTTGCTGAAATATTTGTATCATCGATAGTCACAGGTAAGGTGCCAGAAGACTAGAGGTTAGCTAATGTGGTGCCACTGTTTAAGAAGAGGGGTAAGGACAAGCCAGGGAACTATAGACCAGTGAGCCTGATGTCAGTGGTGGGCAAGTTGTTGGGGGAGTCCTGAGGGACAGGATATACATATATTTGGAAAGGCAAGGACTGATTAGGGATAGTCAACAAGGTTTTGTGCGTGGGAAATCATGTCTCACAAACTTGAGAGAGGTAACAAAGAGGATTGATGTGGGCAGAGCAGTAGATGTGATCTATATGGACTTCAGTAAGGCATTCGACAAGGTTCCCCATGGGAGACATAAATGATTTGGATGCGAGCATAAGAGGTACAGTTAGTAACTTTGCAGATGACACCAGAATTGGAGGTGTAATGGACAGTGAAGAAGGTTACTTCAGATTACAACAGGATCTTGACCAGATGGGCCAATGGGCCGAGAATTGGCAGATGGAGTTTAAGGCGTTTGGTATGCTTTCTTTTATTGGTCAGAATATTGAGTACAGGAGTTGGGAGGTCATGTTGCCTCTGTGCAGGACATTGGTTAGGCCACTGTTGGAATATTGTGTGCAATTATGGTCTCTCTCCTATCGGAAAGATGTTGTGAAACTTCAGAAAAGATTTACAAGGATGTTGCCAGGGTTGGAGGATTTGAGCTATAGGGAGAGGCTGAACATGCTGGGGTTGTTTTCCCTGGAGCGTCGGAGGCTGAGGGGTGACCTTATAGAGGTTTACAAAATTATGAGGAGCATGGATAGGATAAAGAGACGAAGTGTTTTCCCTGGGGTGGGGGAGTCCAGAATTAGAGGGCATAGGTTTAGGGTGAGGGGGAAAGATATAAAAGAGACCTAAGGGGCAACCTTTTCACTCAGAGGGTGGTACGTATATGAAATCAGCTGCCAGAAGAAGTCGTGGAGGCTTGTCCAATTGTAACATTTAAGAGGCATTTGGATAGGTATATGAATAGGAAGGGTTTGGAGGGATATGGGCCAGATGCTGGCAGTATGGAAGGGTCTGTTTCCATACTGTACATCTCTATGACTCTATGACTCTATGAGGTCAGGCAGCATCCAAGGAGCAGGAGAATTGACATTTCAGGCAAAAGCCCTTCATCGGACTTTTGCTTGAAACGTCAATTCTCCTGCTTCTCGGATGCTGCCTGACCTGCTGTACTTTTCCAGAACCACACTCTCAACTCAGATCCATAATTTGTCTCTATTTTTGTGTATGGTCCAATTAGCACGGTGATATCCCATTGATCTGGATGTGAAATATAATAGTGAGGACCTAGTGGGCAGCACGGTGGCACAGTGGTTAGCACTGTGTGATTTCTGGATGGGTTTCCTCCGGGTGCTCCGGTTTCCTCTACAGTCCAAAAATGTGCAGGTTAGGTGAATTGGCCATGCTAAATTGCCTGTAGTGTTAGGTGAAGGGGTAAATGTAGGAGAATGGGACTGGGTGGGTTGCTCTTCGGAGGGTCGGTGTGCACTTGTTGGGCCAACGGGCCTGTTTCCACACTGTAAGTAAGTAATCTCAACAACTGTGACTGGGTAAGTAACAGGCTGGATGTCCACTCTGTCCTGATCTTGATCATTTGGTGCAGTGCAGTTTTTCTCAGTGCCCCTGAGCCAGGGTTTACTCCTGGCCATAAATTCACTGTCCCAGCTTGTCAGTACGATCAACTTCCATAAGACAATGCTCTGTTTTACCGCATCACTGCCACTCTAAACTCCAGGATCTGTGTCTTGCCTGACTTCTGGTCTAACAGGCTCCCAAGCACTGAGGATGTCACCTAGACAGGGGACGAAAAGTCTGCAACACAAATTCCCAGCTCGGCGAACAGAACCACAACAACGAGCACCCAAGCTACAAATCTTCTTACAAACTTCTGGTCTAACGTCAAGTCGAGGCTGAGCCAGAATTTTCTCCAGTTTAGTGTGACAATTCTGAACCCGTCCTATTCATCTTATACCAAAAGCTCAATGCTATAGCTTTGCATAGTAGCATTGATTATACAAGAGAAGGAAACATTCTGCCCATTGTGCCTCTAACAGCTCCTTGACTGAGCGAGCTAATTAGAGATGACTGCTCTCCTGCTGTTCAATTTATTTCTAAGTTTTCTTTTCAGTTATATGTTCAGGTATATTTTACTCATTCCTTTTACCTTAGCCTGCTTGGCACACTTTCCTCATTCCTGAAGAAGGGCTCATGCCCGAAATGTCGATTCTCCTGCTCCTTGGATACTGCCTGACCTGCTGTGTTTTCCAGCAACACATTTTCAGCTCATTCCATAATAAGTCAGCTTGACTTTGCAACATGAAACCTTTTGTCTTTTAAACTGTCCTGCCCACAACCCATCAGATCTGAATGCTGTGGTTGACTCTGGCCTTGGTGAGCCCTAGGCTTGGTTTTCCACACATGCAATGGTCCTGCCTTCAGGGTGATGGCCCCTTGGTGGATCTGACCAATTCCATGTTATGAAAGGAAGGAGCTATAAACTCAGAGGATTACAGTTGGTTGATGCCAACTGGAGGAACATCTGGAAAGAAAATTTGTGCTGCATTCAAATACACACATAGAAGGCAACTAGAAAATACCTTCTGCTTCCCTTGTTCCCGAGTTAAATGTGGTCAGTGGATCATGGTCTCAATTAAATTGGCATCACTTGTTTCAACACCTCATTCAGTCAGGACAGTGGTTGAAGTGTAAGTGAGCTCAGACTGTCACCATGACGATATTAAAGACTGGCTCAAACAAGGTCACCACAAGACTGCCTGCGCCTCTCACCCTGGCACTTAGATGATGATACCGTCAACATTCACTCGCTTAAAGCCTATTACATGTCTAACTTTTCTCAATTCTCATGAAAGGTCACAGATCTGAAGCAAGAACTCTCTCCAGATGCTGTCAGGCTTTTTCAGCATCTTCCATCTTTATTTATTATTCCTGGTACACAGTCAGAGTAGGGCTAACCTAAGGATCCAGGCCTGGACTGAAAAACTCATGGATAGATTTAAAAAGTCAATGGCCCACTTTCATTTCATTAAAACATAAAAAGCCACCTAACTATAAAATACAAAGCTTTGTCAAAACATGAGGAGTTGATGGAAATCAAAAACTGAGACAAGAAATACTTGGTAGATCAGGCAAAATCTTCACAGAAGACTGAACAGTGAACTATTTTTTAATCAACATCCTTAAAGATGTAATTACACACCTCTGGAGCAGGTGGGACTTGAATTCAGCCTCTGGCATAGAGGTAAGGACATTACCACTATGCAGAGAAAGTGAACCCTCCAACCACAAGGGATGAACTCAGATTTCTCCAGTTTCCTCATTTCCCCTCCCCCCACCTTGTCTCAGTCCCAACCCTCGAACTCAGCACCACCTTCCTACCTGCTCCTTGGATGCTGCCTGACCTGCTGCGCTTTTCCAGCAACACTTTTTCAGCTCATTACCACTGTGCCACAAGTGCCCTTCAACCTCTTTTTTTATTTCACCTTTCTTTCTAATCAACCTAATCAGAAATATTATTACTCACCTCTGAGATTCCTGAAGAAGGGATTATGCCCGAAACATCGATTCTCCTGCTCCTCGGATGCTGCCTGGCTTGCTGTGTTCTTCCAACATCACATTTTTCAACTCTGAGGCTGATGGGACTTGAATGTGGGCCTCCTGTTCCAGAGATAGGGACAGTACCACCGTGCCACAAGAGGGCCCTTGCACCTTGCTTTAAAACTACATTGGAATGAACATTATCTGCTCTGAGTTTACCAGAGTTCGGTGTCAGTTGATGTTAGTCATCTAATTAGGGCCCTCAACCGAGAGACAATGAGATGGAAAAGGCTGTCCACTGCCCTCCCTACTATGGACTTTCATAACATGCAGTGGAGAAAGAAAAGCAGCAGGTGTTCTCCCACATCTTATTCCTGTTTGCTGACTAAATGCTGACCCGCCAGCCACCAAACACCATTACAACTATGAAGGAGAGCACAACATTTGTGAGTTGATGTTTTTCAATAATGTCACTAGGTATGGCTCTAATATTTCAACCCTGTTTATCATAAGAATTTGGAGCAGGAACAGGCAATTCAGCCCCTCGAGCCTGCTCAGCCATTTGATACAGCCATGGCTGATCTCATCTTGGCCTCAAGTCCACTTTTCCTGCTTGTCCCACATAACTCTTCAACCCAAATCTAATTAAAAATCTATCTCCACCTTAAATTTATGCAATGACTTGGCATCCTCTTGAATTCTACAGATTTATAGCACTTTGAGAGAAAACATTAAATCCTTATCCCAAGACTATGACCTCTCATTCTAGATTGCATGATATGAGGAAACATCCTTTCTACATCTACTTTACCAATCCCTTTAGCAACTTACCTACTTTAAGTAGATTTCCTATCATTCTTCTAAACTCTAGAGATTAAAGGTCTAAATTGCTCAACCCGAGCCTAAACTGATCAATCTCTCTTCATAAGACAAGCCCCCTCAGCTCTGGAATCAATTTAGTGAACCATCTGGGAACTGTCTCCAATGCAATTACATCCCTCCTCAAGTGAGGTACCAAAATTGTATGTAATACTCCAGATATAGTCTCACTAATGCCTTGCACAGTTGCAGCAGCACTTCCCTACTGTTATACTCTATTCTTTTAGTAATAAGTGCCAAAACTCCATTTGCCTTCCTTATTAACTGCTGTACTCTGTACCTTCATGCTAGTTTTCTGTGATTCATGCATGAGGACACCCAGATGTCTCTGCAGTGAAGATTAGATAATTTATATAAGTTGGATTTCTATTCCTCCAAGCTAAAACCTCCCAATTATCTGTGTTAAACTTCATCTGCCAAGTCTTAGCCCATTCATCTCACCTATCCATATCCATTTGTAAATTTCTTATTTCTTCTTGCAACTTACTTTCCCACTTATTTTAGTGGTAGTCTTCTAGAGTCAGCAAAACATTTATCCTGATCATTTCCTTTAATATCTTGAAAACCTGTTGGTTCCTATTAGAATCATAGAATCATAGAGTCATGGAGATGTACAGCACAGAAACAGACCCTTTGGTCCAATTTGTCCGTCCCGACCAGCTATCCCAAATTAATCTCGTCCCACTTGCCTGCACTTGGCCCATATTGCTCTAAACCTTTCTTGTTCATATACCCATCCAGATGTTGTAATTCTAACATGTTGTAGTTGTATCAGCCTCCACCACCTCCTCTGGCAGCTCATTCCATACATGTACCACCCTCTGCGTGAAAAGGTTGCCCCTCAGGGCCCTTTGATATCTTTCCCCTCTCACACTAAATTTATGCCCTCTAGTTCTGGACTCCCCTACCCCAGGGAAAAGACTTTGTCTATTTATCCTATCCATGCCATTCATGAATTTATAAACCTCTATGAGATCACTCCTCAGCCTCTGACGCTCCAGGGAAAACAGCCCTAACCTATGCAACCTCTCCCTATAGCTCAAACTTTCTGACCCTGGCAACATCCTTGTAAATCTTTTCCAAGTTTCACAACATCTTTCTGATAGGAAGGACACCAGAATTGCATGCAATATTCCAATAGTGGCTTAACCAATGTCCTGTACAGCCGCAACATGACCTCTCAACTCCTGTACTCAATGCTCTGACCAATAAAGGAAAGCATACCAAATGCCTTCTTCACTATCCTATCTACCTGTGACTCCACTTTCAAGGATCTATGAACCTGCACTCGAAGGTCTCTTTGTTCAGCAACACTCCCCAGGATCTTACCATTAAGTGCATATACCCTGGTAAGATTTGTTTTCCCAAAATGCAGCACCTCACATTTATCTGAATTAAACTCCATCTGCCACTTCTCAGCCCATTGGCCCATCTGATCAAGATCCCATTGCAATCTGAGGTAATCCAATTTTGGTGTCATCTGAAAACTTACTAACTACACTTCTTATGCTCAAATCCAAATCATTTATATAAATGATGAAAAGTAGTGGACACAGCACCAATCCTTGTGGCACTCCACTGGTCACAGGCCTCCAGTCTGGAAAACAGCTCTCCACCACCACCCTCTGTCTTCTACCTTGGAGCCAGTTCTGTATCCAAAAGACTAGTTCTCCCTGTATTCCATGAGATCTAACCTTGCTAATCACTCTCCCGTAGGGAACCTTGTCGAATGCCTTACTGAAGTCCATATAGATCACATCTACCGCTCTGCCCTCATCAATCCTCGAAAAACTGAATCAAGTTTGTGAGACATAATTTCCCACGCACAAAGCCATGTTGACTCTCCCTAATCAGTCCTTGCCTTTCCAAATACATGCACATCCTGTCGCTCAGGATTCCCTCCAACAACGTACCCACCATTGACATCAGACTTACTGGTCTATAGTTCCCTGGCTTGTCCTTACCACTTTTCTTAAATAGTGGCACCATGTTAGCCAACCTCCAGTCTTCTGGCATCTTACCTGTGACTATTGATGGTACAAATATCTCAGCAAGAGCCCCAGCAATCACTTCCCTAGCTCCCTACAGAGTTCTAGGGTACACCTGATCAGGTCCTGGGGATTTATCCACTTTTATGTGTTTCAAGACATCCAGCACTTCCTTCTCTGTAATCTGGACATTTTTCAAGATGTCACCATCTATTTCCCTACATTCTATATCTTCCATGTCCTTTTCCACAGTAAACACAGATGCAAAATATTCGTTATTCTGCACTGTTTGTGATCCTTCAATCTGTGGAAGCAGATACACAGTCACTTGGCCTCTTTGCACTGCTCCTTTGGAGACTCCTGTGTTGTTTTGGCTGTAATATAAGGAATCCAAGTATGACCTTCGCAAAGCCATTAAGACAGCCAAGAACTAATACTGACCCAAACTAGAGACCCAGACAGACACCCAGCAACCATGGCAAGGACTGTATGACTTCACAGGTTCTAAAAAGAGACAGTGCAAGATAGCAGATGATGACACATCCCTCCCAGATCATCTCAACATTTTCTACGCTCACTTTGAGCAGAATTTCGACAGTGAGGTAACACCTATCCCAACAAGTCCTGATGAACCTATCCTAACAGTCACTACATCAGAGGTCAGATCAGTTTTCCTTTGTGTGAATCCAAGGAAAGTGATGGGACCAGATGGAGTACCAGGCCGTGCACTCAGAGCATGCACAGATCAACTGGCAGAGGTCTTCTTGGACACCTTCAACCTCTCCCTGCAGCAGGCCACTGTCCCTGCCTGTTTCAAGATGGCCAACATCACCCCAGTTCCAAGAAGGCTCATGCAGCATGTCTCAATGACTACCGCCAAGTGGCCCTAACTTCGTGGTCATGAAGTGCTTTGAAAGGCTGGTCATGGCATTAATCAACTCCAGCCTCCCCACTACTCTTGACCCACTCCAATTTGCCTATCGGACTAACAGATCCATGTCAGATGCCATATCACTTGCCCTTCACTCCTCCATTGAACATCTTGACACCAAGAACAGCTACATAAGAATTCTACTCATTGACTACAGTTCAACCTTCAACACTATTATCCCCTCGAGACTGATTACTAAACTTAGTGGTCATGGACTAAGCCCCACTCTCTGCAACTGGATCCTCAGTTTCCAGTCCCACAAGCCACAATCAATGAAGATTGGGGACAATATTTCATCCTCACTAACACTCAACATTGGAGCCCCCCCAGGGGTGCGTACTCAGCCCCCTACTGTACTCACTGTATACCCATGACTGTGTTGCCAAATACCAGACTAATGCCATTTACAAGTTCGCTGATGTCACCACCATAGTCGATCGAATCTCAGATGGCGACGAAACAGACTACAGACGGGAGGTGGAAGACCTGGAAAAATGGTGCACTGAGAACAACCTAGCTCTCAATGCCGGCAAAACCAAGGAACTCATTATTGACTTTCGGCGGGATGTTACTCATGCCCCCCCCCACACACATTAACAGCACAGAGGTGGAATGAGTGGAGAGTGTCAAGCCCCTGGGAGAGGTCATCAAGAACAAGCTTTCTTGGACTCTTCATGTGGACGCACTGGTTACAAAGGCCCAATAATGTCTCTTCTTCCTCAGGCAGCTGGGGAAATTTGGCATGATAGCAAATACCCTTGCCAATGTTTATAGGTGTTCCGTATCACTACCTCGTATGGAAACTATACTTTTCAAGATTGGGGATAGTTACAGAGAATGGTGAACTCTGCCCGGACAATCACAAAGGCCAACCTCCCATCTATAGAATCCATCTACCAGGCCCGCTGTCAAGGAAAAGCTGTCAGCATTCTCAAAGATCCATCCCACCCTGGCAATGCTTTTCTAAACGTCTACCTTCGGAGAGAAGTTACAGAAGCCTGAACACACGCACCAGCTGGTTTTGAAACAGTTCCTACCCTACTGTTGTTAGAATACTGAATGGACTCACAAACTCGTAACATTCACCTGTACCTGTGTTTTTTGTTTGTGCTGCTGTTTACTTAACTCTGTGATCAGCCTGTATTGCCCGCAAGACAAATCTTTTCACTGTGCCTTGGTACACGTGACACTAAATTCAATTCAATTCAATTCTATTCAATTAATTTGTAGTGAATTTCATAAAATGCAAGTGCATGGCTGTCACCAATTAGATTAGATTAGATTAGATTACTTACAGTGTGGAAACAGGCCCTTCGGCCCAACAAG
>NC_057710.1:30660997-30705935 GCF_004010195.1 Chiloscyllium plagiosum | reverse complement strand
GTACCACATAATCATCACTCTCATCATTGCAGTTTGTGGTGTGTGTTTTGACTACATAACTGTAGACTTGGGCCAACTTGTAGTTGCATAATAACACTTACATAATGCACCCACAGGGAGACAAGCAAGTAGGTTGCCTTTAGATGAACAATTTCATTCATAAAGCTAATGCATTCTAAAGTTACAAGCCAAAAGGTGCAGAAGTTCCAAGGGTACTGTAACTCAACCTGTCTGAATTTGAAAGCTGATCTACAAATAAATTAAAGCAATCTTTAAAGCCAGATTAACTTATCATTTGTCATTTGAAGACTGCAGAGCATACAACCAAGTACTCAAATGTTCCCATTGTAATCTGTACATAGTACTATTGTATACATACACTAAATAACAGTTCATATGTATTATAAATAGTACAAATTTTGTAGATAATAAGATAACAGTTATATGAATTAACAAGAAATTTGACAGTTTTAAGTCTCGGAGAATGGGTTGAATTAGGACACATTGCAGTGAGTTAATTCCAATGTAGGTTGAGGATGTAGGATTTACTCAACTTCGCAGAGGCCGGGTCATAATGTGGCGGTGTGGGCTGAAATATGAAGATGAATATCTTTTGTGTCTCATTTCCTCTCTCACTCTACCTCAACTCCCATAAGCTTTGCCATTTTGTATTTCTGCCCATCAGATCTGGTCATGATCATTCTGGACCAATATATTGGCAACAAGAAAACATCTCACCAGAAACTTTACACTTTGTCTCCAATTCCATCTCCCTGCCTAGCCCCTGTTTAGTCTGAATCTGGCATTATGGAATGTCCATGTTCTGTTCAATCCTTACCTGAAGTTTATTCTCATCTCCTAACAACCAAGATTCCCATTATCCATCTCAGTAACATCTCCAAATTCTTTCTTGATCCCATCAACACTGATATTAATTTCTATAATTTTGTTGTTTCCTGGCTGAGCTATCTAATATGACACTTTCTTGTTGCCCCTCCATCTTATGTTTTTCCAACTCATCTGAAATGTCACACCTTCCTTCTCATCCTGGACTAAGTCCTACACATCAATCAGGCTCACTCCTAACTATTATCCACTGGTTCCTCAGCTCATTGATTTCCAAGTCTTGATCTTTGTCAACATCCCATTTCGTAAAAAAAAAAATTAGAAACAAAACCTTCATCATCTTATCCCAGCTTCTTCAGTAACATCCTCCCACACTGAGTCTCATTTTGTTCACACAGTTTGCATTTTCAAAAGACATCACAGTACTTACTTCCTTGACCGCAGTCATTTCTTGTGTATCGTTCAACTTTTGCTCTACATGGGGACATTTCTCTATATTAAAGCATGGTATTAGTCTGAATTATTGTTATGAGGAAATTAACAAATTGTGGTGATTTTAACTGTAGTTGGCATTGGTCTTTGGTGGGCAAGAGGGCACAAAGCAAATAGTGCATCAGCTAGAAGAGAATGGGGTGGAGCCTCAATCAGTTTGATATTGGACACCCATCTCCCATCCAAAGCTAGAGGGATGGCATAAACATTGGTGAACAAGATGGGATTTGAGGTGAGAGCTGAATTCAAGCTTATGGTCTCCAGCATAGCGAAGTGGTGGGGGAGAGGGTGAAGAAAATTACATAGTCAATGCCACTTGGATGAGGGACTAAAAATGTCATGTGGGTCTCATAAATTCCTTGTGAGGGCCCAGCAGATCACTCCAGTTTTTGCTGGCTCCCAGTGGAATCTTTTCAAAAGTGTAAGCTTATTGTGGCATCTTTTGTCTACACAGCCACCTGCCATGCAGCAGAGTTGACATCAGGCAGGCCTCCTCCCCAGTTGAGCACAAATTACATCACAGCACCATTGCGCCATAACTTGCGTCAAATGGAAGTCACTGAAAATAAAGTTGTACTGGGCAGGTACAGAGCAGCCTCTTGCCAGTAAATCAGCTCACCAGTTTTAATCTGCCATACTAATTACCGTCAAGAAGGGGGAATTAAGTCATTTCCAATGTGACAGGAAGGTGAATTATCAAGACAGGAGTGCTACAAATAAAGTGATTATATCATTTGCCTTAAACCCATAATACAGGAATGTAGCAGACGTTGATAAGCCGAGTAAAAGCAGTATTGAGTGAAGCAATAAAGGTACCCTACTTCAATGATAAGTTCCTCCAGTCCCTAACAAGAGTTGGCACAAAGTTTGTTCCTATAGTCTTAACATTATGTCTTCTAAGTATAATGTTTAGTCTGTAATAACATGCAAGTTTTCTGAATGCAGCCCAGTCATTGTCTACAGCAGTGGTGGGAGATCTCAAGTAAAGTTGAGACATTCCTCCATCTGTAAAATGATCCCAATACATAAATTATAGAGAGACCTGAAGCCTGATGATAAGGTTTGTGCTTCTGGGCTCTTTTTACACTCTGCTTTCTCTTCAAGTCACGTGTCTCTGGCACAGCAGTAATTTTTCATGAGAGTCCTGCAGCTATGCAGGAGAGAGCAGAGAGCAACTTGTTGTGTGAATGTGACACATAGGATAAAAGGTAGGAAAGAAAATTTGAAAATGACACCAACATGAAAGACAAGAAGAAAAAATCAAAGGAGCACATAGAAGATGACGAGGAAGAAGAAGTAGTACTGGAGAAAAGGAAGAAAAAGAAAGCATCTCCAAAAGAAGAGCCTAACAAAAGGTCTAAATCAAAAGGTTCAGTTGAAGATGATGAGCATGAGGATAAACCTCGAAAGGAGAAGAATAAAGGGAAAAAATCCAAGAAAGGTTCAGATGACAGTGATGAAGAAAAAAGAAAAAAGAAGAAGGAGAAACAGAAAGGAGATAGATCAAAAAGTAAATCATCTAAAAAAGCATACAACTATCAAGAAATTTATGAGAGAGAACTTCTGACATACCGCACTGAATCTTCAGATGACGGAGAGGATCTGTACCACAAGAAGAAAGGTCATTTTTGCACCAATGTCTTATTTATTGCCTTTCTCATTCTAGATTCACTTAATTTATTTATTTTTGTTGTTTTTGAAGTATATTCTTTTTGTCATTGGGACAACATCCCAATTAACTGGGGTTTAAACAAATTTGGCAGGTGGATGGAATGTGGAGTGGATGTACAGTGGAGTGCACGGACAAGTGTAGTTGAAGAACCAACTCAGCCTTGAAGGCAGTGCAAATGTAATTAAGGCACGTGGGAGCACAGCAAGGCTGGATGGCATTTATTTTAATGCAAGGAGTCTTACAAATAAGGTAGATGAATTCGGAGTATTGATTAACACGCGGGGATGTGATGTCATTGCTATCTCCAAGATATGGTTGAGGGAAGGTCAGGACTGGCAGCTTAAGATTGAATCTTTAAGTGAAACAGGGGCAGGGAATTATGAATGAGGAGGTGGTCTCATATTATTGAGCAAGGGAGTGAATTACTGTAGTAAGGGGAGATGATCTTTGAAG
Organism: Chiloscyllium plagiosum; assembly: GCF_004010195.1. Lineage (NCBI taxonomy): Eukaryota > Metazoa > Chordata > Chondrichthyes > Orectolobiformes > Hemiscylliidae > Chiloscyllium > Chiloscyllium plagiosum. The sequence goes on along the minus strand of NC_057710.1, from coordinate 30,702,472 downwards.
GTTCTCAATGTAGATTTGCTCGCTGAGCTGGAAGGTTTGTTTTCAGACATTTCGTCACCATACTAGGTAACATCTCCAGTGAGCCTCCGGATGAAGCACTGATAGTGTAGCCCACTTTCTATTTTTGTGTTTGGGTTTCCTTGGGTTGGTGGTGTCACTTCCTGTGGTGGCATCATTTCCTATGGTGATGTCATTTCCTGTTCTTTTTCTCAGGGGAGGTAAATGGGATCCAAGTCAATGTGTTTGTTGAGAGAGTTTTGGTTGGATTGACTTGGATCCAACAAAAAAAGGGAAGCTTATGGTAGATCCCAAAGGTTCAGAACAGTTAATGCCCTAGAAGTCATAGAGTTGTACAACATGGAAAAAGACACTTCGGTCCAACCAGACCATGCCGAACATAGTCCTAAACTAAACTAGTCCCACTTTCCCGCTGCTGGCCCATATCACTCCAAACCTTTCCTATTCATGTAACCGTCCAAATGTCTTTTAGATGTTGTAATTTGTACCCACATCCACCACTTGCTCAGAATATTCATTCCACACACGAACCACCCTCTGTGTAAAAAAAACTTGCCTGTTACGTCTTTTTTAAATCTCTCTCCTCTCACCTTAAAAGTGTGCCCCCTAGTCTTGAAATTCCCCAGCTTAGGAAAACAACCATCAACTCTATCTGTACCTCTCATTACTTTATAAATTTCTATCAGGTTACATCTCAACCTCCTCCGCTCCAGTGAAAAGGGTCCAGTGGATCCAGCCTTTCTTTATAACTCAAACCTTCCATACCCAGCAACATCCTGGTAAATCTCTTCTGAACCCTCTCCAGCTTGATAATATCCTTCTGGTAACTGGGCGACCAGAACTAGACACAGTATTCCAGAAGAGGCCATACCAAACCCTGTACAACCTCAGCATAATGTCCCAACTCCGATACTCAAAGGATTGAGCAATGAAAGCACACATGCCAAACTTCTTTTTAACCATCCTGTCTATAACTGGTGCAAACGTCAAAGGATTAAGTACTTGCACCCCTAGGTCACTCTGTTCTATAACACTACCGAAGGCACATTAATTGTATAAGTCCTACCCCTGTTGTACCGAAATGCAATAACTCGCATTTATCCAGGTTGAACTCCATCTGCCATTTTTGAACACATTGACTCATTTGATCAAGATCCTTTTGTAATCTTAGAAAAATTTTCTCACTGTCTATTATGCCACCAATTTTGGTGTCATCTGCAAACTTACTAGCCATGCATTCTATATTTTAGTATAGAAAACCAGGGGTTGTTTAAAAATACATTAGGAGAGTGCAGAGAGGGCATGTATAAATACTGGTAGGTAACATTAATGGAAATCCAAGGCCTTTTATAAGAATATTAGGTGCAAGAGGATAACCAGGCAAAAGTAGGGCTCATTAGGGACCCAAGTAATAATCTATGAGTGGAAGCAGAAGAAATAGCTGAGGTTTTAAATGAAAACTTTGTAGCTCTATTCACAATAGGGAAGGATGACATAGGTTCAGAAATCAGGAAAGGGTACTGTGATACACTAAAACAAATTAGCATTGAAAGGGTGGAGGTATTAGTGGTTTCAGAAGGCTTGAAAATGGATAAATCCCAAGATCCAAATGAAATGTATCCAAGACTGCTGTGGAGGCAAGAGAGGAGTTTGCAGAGGCTCTGACATTAATTTTTAAAATATTCTCTAGCCACAGGAGGAGTTCCAGAGGACTGGAAGGTAGCACAATATGCTACCATTATTTAAGAAGGGCGGTAGAGATAAACCAGGAAACTACAGGCCAGCGAATCTAATATCTGTGATAAGGAAACTATTGCAAAAATATTCTGAGGAACAAAATCAATTTCCACTTGTAGAGGCAGGGATTAATCAAGGGTAGTCAGTATGGCTTTGTAAGGGGGAGACCATGTCTGAGAAATTTGATTGAATTTTTCAAGGCCATGACAAGGGTTTAGATGAGGGCAGAGCAGTGGACTTCAGTTATACTTTTGACAAGGTCTTAACATGGCAGACTTATTAACAAGCTGAGAGCCAGGGGATCCAGGGTAATTTGAGAAATTGGTTTCAAAATTGGCTTAGTGGCAAGAAGCAGAGAGTGATGGTCGAAAGGTGTTTTTGATTTTTGATTTGATTTGATTTATTATTGTCAACCTTTACTGAGATATTGAAAAGTATTGTTTTGCAAGCTAATCAGACAAATCATACCTCACATAAGTACATCACAGTAATAGAACAGAATATAGTGCTACAGAATAATTCTGACAGACTTCCAATTGATATTTTTAAAAATTAGTACATTGTAAAGATGTGAGGGAATAATATGCTTAGAAGAGCTCACAAGAGTCATCACACTCTGGCGCCATCTTGGATAAAAGACTGGAAACCTGTATTCACTAGTGTACAAAAGGAATTAGTGCTGGTCTCTTGCTGTTTATTTTGTACATTAATGATCTAGACATGAATGTCACAGATTTATTGTAGGTGGTACGATTGGTAAGTTCACAGATGACACAAAAATTGATGGTGTGGTAAATAGCAAGGAGGAATGCCTTTGACCACAGGACGGTCAGATGGGCTGAATAATGGAATTTAATCATGAGGTGATGCATTTTAGGAAGACTAGCAGGGCAAGGGGTTACACACTGAATGATAGGACTCCAGGAAGTACAGATCACTGATCCTTGTCTGCATATCCATTGATTTTGGAAGGCAACAGGATAGGCAGAAAAGGTGGTTGAGAAAGACTATGGGATACTTGTTCTGAGAAAGGGTCACTGGACCCGAAATGTTAACTTTGATTTCTCTTCACAGATGCTGGCAGACTTGCTGAGCTTTTCCAGCAACTTCTGTTTTTGTCTATGGGATACCTATCCTTATTAGTGAAAGCATTGAGTACAAGAGTAAGGAATTATGATTGAGCTGTACATAATGTTAGTTAGGTCACAGCTGGAGTACTGTGTTTGCAGTTCTGATCGCTACACTATAGAATGTGATTGGATACCCTAGGGAAGGTGTAGAAGAGATTCACCAGGATGTTGCCTGTGCTAGAGCTTATCAGCTATGAAATGATACTATGTAGACTGGGATTGTTTTCGCATGGAGCAGAGAAAGCTGAGGGGGAATCTGGTTGAGGTGTACAAATTTCTGAGGGGTATACACAGGGTAGATAGGAAGAAATATTTTCCCCAAGTAAAGGGGTCAATAACCAGGGAAATAGTTTTAAGGTAAAAAGCAAAAGCTTTGGAGGGGATTTGAAGAAAATGTTCTTTTCACAAGGGTTGTGGGTACCTGGAATTTACTGCCAGAAAGGGTGGTAGACATGGGAAACCCTCACGACATTTAAGAACTGTTTAGATGAACACATGAAACACTGTAGAGTACAACATTATGGACCACATGCTGGAAAATAAGATTTAAATAGATGGATGTTTGATGACCAGTGTGGGCACAACAGGCTGTATAGACTGTATATGATTCAATTCTAGTTTAAGTTACTTAATGAAGGGAATGTACTAAGTACATATTCCTTTGTGGACTACTGTGTGCAGTTCTGGATTTCATATCATACAAATGATATAAAGTCATCAGTGAGGGAGTAAAAAAAGATTTACGAAGCAGATACCAGAAACGTAGGGGTGTGCCTATCAGGAGGGAGTGAACAAGCTTGGTCTCTGAGAAGGCTAAGTGGGGATCAAATGAAATTATGAAAAGTTTTGATAGAGTAGCACAGATGGCATGTCTCCAGGAGTGATTTGGCAGGCAGGAAGTGGCACAATAAGTCAAGGTATAATGTCCTATATGCCATTCCTGGAGCCTACCCATTTACCCACCCACCACATAGTGGTGCAGCATAGGACGTGTCCACTGGACAGTGAAGCCTATGTGAAGTGTGAAGCCAGTAACTTCTAGGCAAGAGAGGGAGAGAAAAAGAGAGGGTTCCTTCTATTGGGGCCCCATGAACCCTCGTCATCTCTCTAATCTCCTTGCCTTGTTCATCCCAGCACTCCAACACCCTCACTGCCAGGCCTCAGTAATACCTTAATTTGCCACTGCCATTGGTTACTGAGTGCAGTCCCAGCAGTGACCTGACAGTGCTGCTGGGACCACAGCACCATTTATTTGGCCTTGTGCACGTGGGCATGGGACGTCTCCCAGATAGAAGTGGAATTTTTGCTGTAAACCATTTAATGGTCTAGAACCATTAATCCATGGGAAAGGACCTGGCCCAATATAGGAAATCAGAGGACATCAGTGATGTTTAATAAGGTTGAAGGAAGAGATCAACTCTGTCACCAATACTGGCACCACTCATGTGTATGGAATGTCAGGGGACCTAAGGATATTAAATCCCTATTTGGCAGTGCCCTGTTACCAGAGCTCCCAACTCTTTGGATTGTCAGACTTCTGCCAGCAGGATGGAAGTCATATCTCCAAGAGCTGCTGGCCAATCAGAGAAACTCTCCATTACTCGGAGCTCATGGCTGATCCCAGTAATACACTGGACCTTAATTGGTGTTCGTTGTTAGATACAAGCACAGTGAATGCTGGAGAAATTCAGCAAATCTAGCAACATCTATGGAGACACAAACAGAGTTAACATTTTAAGTCCAATATGACTTAGAGTTATAGAGATGTACTGCATGCAATTAGACTCTTCGATCAACTCATCCATATCCTAACCTAATCTCGTCCCATTTGCCAGCACTTGGCCCATATCCCTCTAAACCCTTCCTATTCATATACCCATCCAGATGCCTTTTAAATGTTATAATTGCACCAGCTTCCAGCACTTCTTCTGGCAGCTCATTCCACCCACTGCATCAAAAAGTTGCCCCTTAGGTCCCTTTGAAATTTTTCCTCTCTCACCCTAAACCTATGCTCTCTAGTTCTGGACTCCCCCAACCCAGGGAAAAGACTTTGTCTATTTATCCTACCCATGCCTCTCATAATTCCATAAACCTCCATAAGGTCACTCTCAGTCTCCGACGCTCTGGGAAAACAGCTCCAGCCTGTTTAGCCTCTCCTGGTTGCTCAGATCCTCCAACCCTGGCAACATGCTTGTAAACTTTTTCTGAACCCTTTCAAGTTTCACAACATCCTACCAATAGGAGGGAGGACTAGAATTGCACACAATATTCCAAAAGTGGCCTAACCCCAATGTCTTGCACAGCCACAACATGACATCCCAACTCCTTTACTCAATGCTCTGTGCAGTAAAGTTTGCCTGGACTAGCCGTATTATTAGTGTGTTTTAAGACATCCAGCACTTCCTCCTCTGCAATATGGACATTTTCAAGATGTCACCATCTATTCCCTCACATTCGATATCTTTCATTTCCTTCTCCATAGTAAATGCTGATGCAAAATACATGTTTAGTTTCTCCCTCATCTCTTGTGATTCCACATGTCGGCTGCCTTGCTGATCTTTGAGGGGCCCTATTCTCTCCCTAGTTACCCTTTTGTCCTTAATATATTTATAAGATCCCTATAGATTCTCCATAACCCTATTTGCCAAAGTTAAGGAACGAGGGCTCGTCCGGGATTCTTTTGAAGAAGTGTCATACTAGACTCTAGATATTAATTCAGTATGCTCTCCACAGATGCTGTCAGACCTGCTGAGTTTTCTTCTTCATTTATTTATTGGATAAGGACATTGCTGGCTAGACCAGCATTTACAACTCCCTAACCACATAGCTGCAGGTCTGTAGTCACATGTGGGTCAGACCAGGTAAGTGTGGTAGTTTCCTTCCCTAAGGACTTTAGAGAACCAGGTAGGTTTTTCCAACAATTAAACTCATGGTCATCGTTAGGCTCTTAATTCCAGACTTTTAATTTATTCAACTTCCACCTTCAGCTCTAGTGGGATTCAAACCCAGTACCCCAGAACATTACCTGGGTTTCTGGATTCAACAAGATTACCATTAGACTATCATATCCCCCTGTAAGTTTCTCCAGCAATTTCTGTGATTGTTTCAGATTTTCAGCACTGCAATATTCTGCTTTTATTTCATTATTAGATTGCTGGAGAAACATAAATAAGGGCAGGATAGAGTTTGAGGGGAGCCATGAGGATGAGAACCAGATAGGAGTCGATGGCACTCAGAGACTAGGTGCCTTTGAACATGGAACCCCACCCCCCCCAGAACACCGCAAACAAACCCTATTATGTTTAGTCATCATTTTTGTGTATGGATGGAAATCAGTAATAAGAAAGGAGCAGTCACTTTATTGGGTATTTTCTGTAGACCCCTCCAAATATCAGCGGACTGATGGAAGAACAAATTGAAAAGCAGATTTTGGAAAGGTGCAGAAGTAACAGAGTTGTTGTTATGAATGACTTCAACTTCCCCAATATTGATTGAAACCTTCTTAGTGCAGATGGTCAGGATGGAGCCAATTTGGTCAGGTGTGTCCAGGAAGGATTCCTGATTCCATATGTAGATAGGCTGACTGGAGAAGAGGTCATATTGGGTTTGGTGCTAGGCAATGAACCAGGCCAGGTGTCAGATCTCTCGGTGGGAGAGCATTTCAGTAACAGTGACCACAACTGCCTCACCTTTACCATAGCCATGGAGAGGGATAGGAACAGACTGTATGGGAAGATCTTTATGGGTGAGGGGCAATTATACTGCTATTAGACAGGAGCAGTGGAGTATAAATTGGAACAACTGTTCTACCGGAATGTACAATAGAAATGTGGAGGCTATTTAAGGCACTTGTTGCGAGTATTGGGTAACTTTGTCCCACTGAGACAGGTAAGGAATGATAAGATGAAGGAGCCTTGGATGACAAGAGAAGAGGAGCTTCTTGTCAAAAGAAAGAAGGAAGCTTACTTAAGGTTGAGGAAGCAAGAATCTGGCACAGCTTTAGAGGATTACAAGATAGCTACGAAAGAACTCAAAAATGGACTGAGGAGAGCTAGGAGGGAGCACGAAAAAGCCTTGGAGGAAAAGATTACAGAAAACCAAAATGCATTCTACACCTACTTGAGGAAAAAAAGAATGACCAGAGAGGGTAGGGCTGATCAGGGATAATGGAGGGAACTTGTGCCTGGAGTCTGAAGAGGTAGGGGAGGCCCTAAATGAGTTTTCTGCTTCAGTATTCACTAGAGAGAGGGACCTTGTTGATAGTGAGATAGGACTAGGTTAATAGGCTTGAACAGATTGATATTTAAAAAATGGATATATTGGAATTCTAGAAAGCATCAAGATAGATAAGTCCCCAGGGCTGGACCAGATATGTCCAAGGTTGCCACAGGAAGTGAGGAATGAGATTGCTGCGCCTCTGGCAATGATCTTTGCATCCTCACTCTACACAGGAATAGTACCGGATGAATGGAGGGAGGTGAATGTTGTTCCTCTGTTCAAAAAAGGAAATAGGGAAATTCCTGGGAATTACAGACCAGTCAGTTTTACACCTGTGGTAAGCAAGATACGGGAAAGGATTCTGAGAGATAGGATTTATGACTATTTGGAAAAACATAGTTTGATGAAAGATAGTTAGCATGGCTTTGTGAGGGGCAGGTCATGCCTCACAAGCCTTATTGAGTTCTTTGAAGATGTGATGAGACAAATTGATAAAGGTCGAGCAGTGGATGTGGTATATATGGATTTCAGTAAGGCATTTGTTAAGTTTCCAGAGAGTGGTAGGTGCGTGGAATGCACTGCCAGTGGTAGTGGTAGAGTCAGAGATATTATGGACATTTAAGCAACTGCTGTACAAGCACATAGATGGCAGTAAATTGAGGGGTGTGTAGGTTAGGTTGATCTTTGATTAATATAAATGTTCGGCACAGCATCATGCGTTGAAGTGCCTGTACTGTGCTGTTCTGTTCTATGTTCTATCAATCATCTCAGTCCCACAATATTGTTGCAAAGGTGTCTCAGAGTAGTGGCCACGGTCTAATCATTTTTAACTATTTATTTCATGATCCTCCCTCTAAGGCTCATTCAGAAAGTTAGGAGGTATGGGAATACAGGGGAAATTTGGCTTTCTGAATACAGAATTGGCTGGCCAAAATAAGACAGCGAGTGGTGAAAATTGATTCATAGCTTTCTAAAAGAAACTGGAAATGTACATGCAACAAAAGAATTGCAGTGCAAAGAAGAAAAGGAGGACAGGTAGGGCTAGTTCTTGCCAAATGGCCTCCTTCTGTAATCATTCTAAGGTTCTATAATCCTATCAAATGAACTGTTTGCACTCTACACTCTTGAGCTTTGAGTGTTCTTGCAGCTGCGGTTGCTAACATTAATGGGGAGAACATCAACACACAGTTGACATGTACTTTATAAATGGGTTTGAGGCTTTGACAGGTCAGATGGTGACCCATTGGATACATAGTTCACAGCCACCAACCTTTCTCTTGTAGCCTTCTAATAATACGGCTAGTCCAGGCAAACTTTCAATCAATGGTGACTACCTGCACCCTCCACAGTGCTATTGTTGTTGAGGGCTTTGGTGGTGATGATGTCTTTGAAGGCCAGTGAGAAGGTTCTTCTGTGCACTGGATGAGTTGCTTCATTATCAGGCAAGTTCTGAACAGAGGAGAACGCTTTCAAATTGTAAATGAGATTAACTTTATGGGAGAAGACTAACTACAAAGCAACAGAAGCTTGATGGCCCAAAACACCATCTTAAAAAAACTCCTGCAGTGATACACTGGTGCCATAATGCTTGTCCTTCAACAACCATGGACACCAAGTGTCAAGTTTGACCAATCATGGGACTTTTCCTTTACCCTCCATTGACCTCAGTTTCTTCGTAGCCTCATGGAACAGTAATTGGTTGAATGCTACCTTTTGAAGGTAGTTGCTCTTACCTCATTGGATTGAGAATTTCTGTCTGTCTGGAGGTTGTATTAAAGTTTGGAGCTTGTTATTGCCAAGTATGTACCATTGGATAACACTGCAGATGATGCTTTCTATTACTTCACCGATGATTGATGATTGATGGTCGGGCAGTAATTATTTGTTCATACAGCATTTAATGCAATAAGACTTGGCTATGATCCATTGGTTATCAGATGGATCAGCTCCATTTACATTCATCTGCTTTTGATCCTGAACATTCAGGGAGTGCTGTATTCTAGCTTCACTAAGCTCATTCCAAGCTTGTTCATGTTTTTGGCAATCTCTCACATAATGATGAAGGAGCAATGTATTGGACTAAGGTTACAGAATGCAATATAACATTCTGTTGCTGCTATGGGTTCCAGGTTTCCTTTAGGCTGCTGCAACAGCCTTTAACTTGTACTGTGGATGGAGAACTTCCTCACCGTAAGACACGACTTTCCCACTACCCCTACTTGGTATATCTTGTCAGTAGGACAAGGCATACCTAGGAAAGCTGGGGTTTTGAAAAAAAGTGGTATTGCTATTTTGTTGCATTCCCTGCAGAACCGGGAATACCACTGCTATCTCACCACCTCTCCCCATCACTTAACTAAATGCTAGCAACTAACCCCTCCCGCCTCCCCGTCTTGAACAGTGATCTCCTACTCCCCTATTTTCTACTTTCCTCATATGCTGACGGCTGCTTCCAGTCCAACATGGTCAACATCAGAAACTCCAAGGGCACTGTGCAGTTGAGGGGTCTGGATGATGTGCCTATAGCCTCTCCCTCAACGGGCACCCACTTTGGAATTAAAACCTCCTAAGACCAGTGTTATGAACATGTCAGATTGCTTAAACCAGAGGGAAAGCTGATGAGGAATTAAACTGGGAAAATATATTAACAAAGACAAAAATCATAAAGAAGACAGATAAAATAAAGAGAAATGACAACTAAATGGCACAGCCAACCATTAGACATTTGCTGATCAACCTGCTCAGATGCATTGCAACAAACATCTGGAGTAGGTATGACTTGAACCCAGAGATAGGGACTTTACCACTGCAACACAAAAGCCCACAGTCTAGCGTTTTAATTAATTTCAGCCATTATATAACTGAGACTTACATAACTCAGCTATGCCTATGTTTCCTGAAAGGTGACTAAAGACTGCGAACACAATGAGAAAACAAAAGAATAACTCATTTCTTTCCCTATATTCAGGAAGAATTGTCGTTCAAGAGTTAATTGCTGAATGTTCCCAATAAGTAACGACTGCAATAGTTTCTATTTTGGTGACTCACACTGCACCGCTCATTGGAATGTGGTGTAAAATATTTAGTGAAGCCCAGTGCTGATATCTATTACAATAAAAACACTCTTCATCACACCTGATCCACTGCTCCCATAGTACACATCAGTAATATGAGATGAAGTTGATCAGGTAAACCTGAACTAACAGAGGTGGAGAATCCCAGTTTACATCTGCTTTGGGTGCATTTCGAAAAAAAAAGTTAGTTTCTTTCTTCCTATTCTTAGGCTTTCCTGAAAAAATGCAGAAGTATCTCTCAACCCCATCATGTATGGTCCTCTGCAGGCATGCATTTCATGCTAAGTAATTCATATCTCAGCAGATCACTGTCCACTGACCGCACTCTATAAACTGGCTGTCATGACCAAAAGACATGAAATCACAAACTCTTATAAAAATTAATTGTTAAAATGACGTTTGTTGGACTGAAACATAACCATCACTGACCAAAACATGCCAATATCTAAAGGGATTCTAATCACACTTACCAGACATCATCTATCTGGAAAGGTACATTATTGCATTGTGTGATTTTTGTAGTCACACACACAAAAAAAACAGCATGTGAGATACCTGTTCTGAACAGCTAGTTCTGAACAAAGTGGAACTATTGAAATTAATTATGCCCAAAGTGGAACTAACAGCTGCAGATGTGCTTGTCTCGGACACCAGTAAGATCCATGATTACTCATATATTTCAAGCCATACATAACTAAGCTGTGCTGGCCTGTCTTAACTTTACTTCACCCAAATTGACTTTATTCTGTTTTGGATTTTTCTATTACTTTATTGACCCTGACTGTTGCACTTCTCAGTTAAATCCAAGTTTAGCTATTCCTTGAGAAATAAAGTGCACGTAAGTGATGCAGGTAGGAGGATTCTGAGTTCAGCGGTGGAGGAGCCTCTGCCCTTGACCTTGTCCAATGGGTATGAGATTTTTGTCCCTGTACGGATGAGGAAAAGGGCTGTGGACAGGATGAGCCAGCTGACCATGGCACCATGGTGCAGAAGGCCATTCAAGAGCGGGGAGCAAAAAGACAAGTAGTTGTTATAGAGGACTCTATAATTAGGGGGACAGATAGTATCCTTTGTGAGCCATATTGAGAGTCCCGCATATTGTGTTGCCTCCCGTTGTCAGGGTGCAGGACATTTCTGATTGGCTTGAAAGGATATAGGAGAGGGAAGGAGAAGATCCAGTTGTTGTGGTCCATGTTGGCACTAACAAATTCGGCAAGGCTAGGAAGGAGGACCTGTTTGGGGATTATCAAGCACGAAGAAGGAAATTGAAGAACAGGTCCTTGAAGGTCATAATCTCTACCCGAGCCACATGCTAATTTGCATAGGGATAAGAAAATTAGAAAAATAATCGTGTGGCTAAGAGATTGGTGTGAGAAAGATGGATTCCATTTCATAGGACATTGGCATCATGTTTTGGAACCAAAGGGATCTGCACCGATGGGATGGTGTCCACCTGAACCGATCTGGAACCAGTGTTCTGGTGAAAAGGATAAATAGGGTGGTCACTAGGACTTTAAACTTCTGAGTCAGGGGGAAGGGAAAGGGAAAGCAACAGGAAGTATGGAGTCAGGTAGAAAGATAAGCAGCAGGTTAGCATGTGTGCAGGGTTTAACTTTGAGGCAGACTAGGAATGAAGCAAAAAGGAAGGATAACTTAGGACATACTCATGGAGATATTGGAAATCACGAGGATAAGAAAATTAGCATTAAGGCACTTTACCTGAATGCTAGTAGTATTCATAACAGAAGTAGATGATTTAACGGCACAAATCATCGTGAATGATTCTGATGTGGTAGGCATCACAGAGACATGGTTGCAGGGGTTTCAGGACTGGCAGTTAAACATCCAAGGATTTACAACTTATTGAAAAGACAGGGAGGTGGGCAGAGGGGGCTGGGTTGTCTTTTTAGTTAAAAATGAAAGTAAATCTATGGTACTGATGGCATAGAGTCAGATGATTTGGAGTCTGTGTGGGTGGAGTTGAGGAACCACAAAGGCAAAAAAGCCATAATGGGAGTTATATACAGATCACCTAGCAGTGGTCAGGACCAGATGCGCAAGATGTACCAGGAAATAGATAGGGCATGTCTAAAAGATAAGGTCACAGTGATCATGGGGGACTTCAATATGCAAGTGGACTGGGTGAATAATGTTGTTGGTGAATCCAAAGAAACTGAATTCATGGAATACTTTTAGGATGGCTTGTGATGGAGCCCACAAGGGAACATGCTATTCTGGACTTAGTGCTATGTAATGAGCCAAACTTTATAAAAGATCTTGAAGTAGGGGAACACTTAGGAGGTAGCGATCATAATATGATAGAGTTCAGTCTGCAGTTTGAAAGAGCAAAGGCAAAATTGGATGTAATGGTGTTACAGTTAAATAAAGGTAATGACCGTGGCATGAGAGAGGAACCGACGAAAATCAACTGGAGGCAGAGCCTAGTGGAGAAGACAGTAAAGCAACAATGGCAGGAGTTTCTGGGTGGAATTGAGGACACAGTACAGAGATTCATCCCAAAGAAAAGAAAGATTATCCAGGGAGGGATTAGACAGCCATGGTTGACAAAGAAGTCAGGAAGTGTATCATAGAAAAAGAGAGAATCTATAAATTGGCCAAGAGCACTAGGAAATCAGAAGATTGGGAAGATTACAAAAATTATCAGAGGATAACAAAGAGAGGAATAAGGAAGGAGAATATCAAATATAAAGGTATGCTTGTCAGTAATATTATAAATGATAGTAAAAGATTCTTTCAATACGTAAGAAACAAACAAGAGGCAAAAGTAGACTTTGAGCCGCTCCAAATTCATGCAGGAAGACTAGTGCTGGGAGATAAGGAAATAGCTGAAGAACTTAATAAATACTTTGCATCAGTCTTCACAGTGGAAGATATGAGTAATATCCCAACAATTAAGGAGAATCAGGCGGCAGCGTTAAGTATGGTAGCCATTACAAAAGAGAAAGTGCTAGAAAAGTGCTAAATATTAATAAATCTCCTGGCCCCAATGGGCTACATCCTAGAGTTCTGAGGGAGGTGGCTGACAAAATAGCGGAGGCATTGGTTGTAAAAGTCACTGGAGTCAGGGAAAGTCTCAAATGATTGGAAAATTGCTGCTGTAGTCCCCTTGTTCAAGAAAGGATCAAGACAAAAGATGGAAAATTATAGGCCAATTAGCCTAACCTCGGTTGTTGGTAAAATTCTAGAATCCATCGTTAAGGATGACATTTCTAAATTCTTGGATGTGCAGGGTTGGATTAGAACAAGTCAGCATGGATTTAGTAATGGGAGGTTGTGCCTGACAAACCTGTTAGAATTCTTGTTAGAGGTAACAATTAGGTTAGACCAGGGAGACCTAGTGGATGTTATCTACCTAGACTTCCAAAAGGCCTTTGATAAGCTGCCTCACGGGAGGCTGCTGAGTAAGGTGAGGGCCCATAATATTCAAGGTGAGCTACTGGTATGGATTGAAGATTGGCTGTCTGAAAGAAGGCAGACAGTTGGGATAAAAGGTTCTTTCTCAGAATGGCAGCCAGTGACAAGTGGTGTCCCGCAAGGTTCAGTGTTGGGGCCGCTGCTGTTCACTTTCTATATCAATGATCTGGATGAAGGGACTGGGGGCATTCTGGTGAAGTTTGTTGATTATGTGAAGTTAGGTGGGCAGGCAGGTAGTACTGAGGAGATGGGGAGGCTGCAGAAAGATTTAGACAGTTTAGAAGCATGGTCCAGGAAATGGCTCATGAAATTCAATGTGAGCAAATGTGAGGTCTTGCACTTTGGAAAAAAGAATACAACCATGGACTATTTTCTAAATGGTGAGAAAATTCATAAAGCCAAAGTACAAAGGGATCTGGGAGTGCTAGTCCAGGATTCTCTAAAGGTTAGAGTCTGTGGTTAAGAAAGTAAATGTAATGTTGTCATTCATCTCAAGAGTGTAGGAATAAAAAAGCAGTGATGTGCCTCTGAGACTTTTTACAAAGCTCTAGTTAGGCCCCATGTAGAACACTGTGTCCAGTTTTGGGCCCCACACCTCAGAAGGACATACTGGCACTGGAGCGTGTCTAGCAGAGATTCACACGGATGATCCCTGGAATGGTAGGCCTAACATGTGATAATCGGCTGAGGATGCTGGGATTGTATTCATTAGAGTTTAGAAGGTTGAGGGGAGATCTAATAAAAACTTACAAGATAATGCATGGCTTAGAAAGGGTGGACACTGGGAAGGTGTTTCCGTTAGGCGGAGAGCCTAGGACCCCTGGGCTTAGGCTTAGAATTAGAGGGAGTCAGTTTAGAATGGAAATGTGGAGCCATTTCATCAACCAGAGAGCAGTGGGCCTATGAATTTCATTGCCACGGAGCGGAGTGAAGGCCAGGACGTTAAATGTCTTCAAGGCAGAGATGGATAAATTCTTGATCTCACTAGGAATTAAGGGCTACAGGGAGAGTGTTGGTAAGTGGACTTGAAATGCCCATCAAGCATGATTAAATAGTGGAGTGGACTCGATGGGCTGAATGGCTTCACTTCCACTCCTATGTCTGCTGGTTTTATGGTCCAATACCTTTTAAAATTACAATAATTTAAAGACAGTCTCCAGCAGAAGTTTCCTACCAATCAACAAACATAATAAAAAAGAGTAGCAGAAAAAAACACGTCTCCCCTCCTTTCACCAACTTCCTCACTCCGTACACTTCTTGCATCAAACCTGAAAGCACCTCTTTCCCTCCCTGCACCAAATTCCTACTCTGAATCAAGCTCCCAGATATGGTCTCCGTCTGACTCAGGCATTGCCTCTCTCATCCTGACCAAGTCCTTACTGACCATGTGCTTTAAAAATCCCTTTCTTGTGATTAATCACTTTCTACTCCTTTAAAGATTTCTCGCTTAGCTTCCCATTACAGAAATCAATCAGGCTCGCAATTTCAGATAATTGGTAAATAACTGTCACAATCAGCAGCTGTCTGTTTAAGTCGGATATTTTAAGTTACTTAAAGGTTGTTAGTTCTTGGTCAGACTCAGACTTTTATTGTGAAATTAAACTGAAAGAGATTTAAAGTTGAATTCCCACTTTGAACCAAATTCCCAGATATACTCATTTGGTCTTTGTCTCAAAGTCTCCACAACATTGACCATGCAAGGTTATTCTTCACCAGGTGTATGGAAAACATGCTCAAAACAGGTTGAAGAAATTTGCGGAACCGTTTGGCAAGGTCATGTTATATAGAACCAGTTATAGACAAGGTAGAGCCTAAAAGGACTTTACTCTTATGTGTCCTGAGCAGGACGCTCCTTCACAAATGCAGTGAGTTTTCAGGACAAACGATATCATGTATACATCACCCAACTCTGACACAAGTCCAGCAAGTTTTTTTAGCTTCCTGAACAGCTGAACTGTAGGGCTAACTGACATGAATTTAAGACCCAACATTCAGCATTATGTTCATTTTAAAGCTATAATCACATTTGTTAAGGATGCTTATACGTGTCCCTTTGTTGGGTTTAAAGATGTATATGTACAGGATAGCCTATAGGCCTCAAAAGATTGTCAGACAATAACATTGCATTGAAAATTGGACAGTCATTTGGAATCCCACAATACATACAGAACAGCTAGGTGTGCTGTCAAGATGCACAATATACATAATTTTCTGAGCGTGACAAATCCAAGAAAAGTACCTCTGTCTATGGCCATCTTTGATCGCACAAAGTCCTTTGACTGTCAACGTTGAGGGATAGTGGAATATACTACTCAAATTCAGTGATGCAGCAATTCAATACCATTCTCTGCCTGATTCATGATGAATTGCAAGCTGTGATCCCATCACCAGATCCACCACAGACTCACTATGAGTGTAAACTGTGGTCACGTATTTCTCAAATGTTCTTCTCCATGTTTTTGCCGCAACATTCCACCCATCACCATGAAACTCTCCACCATAGTGGAGCTAACTTACAGAATGAGTGTAAAATTGTTCAATCGTCACCTTCAAGCCAGAACCAAGACCACGCCTACTTCTGTCATAAAGCTGCACTATACAGACACCTGCATGTGTACTCCTTCAGAGCCTGAGCTACAAACCATCTTCGACACGTTCACTGAGGCATATGAGACAGTGGGCCTCAGACTAAACATCCAGAAAATAAAAAATCCTCAGAAAATGCTAGAGAAACTCAGCAGGTCTGGCAGTATCTGTGGAGAGAAAACAATGCTAATGTTTCAAGTCTTAGTTATTGTCATAGTCATGGAGATGCACAGCACAGAAACAGACCCTTCGGTCCAACTGGACCATGCTGACCAGATATCCCAACGTAATGTAGTTCCACTTGCCAGCTCCTGGCCCAAATCCCCCCAAACCCTTCCTATTCATGTACCCATCCAGATGCCTTTTAAATGTTACAATTGTACCAGCTTTAGCACTTCCTTTGGCAGCTCATTCCATACAAGTACCACCCTCTGCGTGAAAAAGTTGCTCCTTAGGTCTCTTTTATATCTTTCCCCTCACACCCTAAACCTATGCCCTCTAGTTCTGTACTCCCCCACCTCAGGGAAAAGACCTTGTCTATCTATCCTAACCATGCCCCTCATCATTTTATAAACCTCTATAAGGTCATTCCTCAGCTTCTTCAGAACTAGAAGCAAAACTGGAAATAGTGGTACTTAAGCTGGTGACACAGGCATGGGCAGGTGGGTGGCGAGAGTGAGAGCCAGAGGGAGAGACAGAGAGAGAGACAAGTGGATTGTTGATCATCAGCCAGGGAATCAGAGAAGCTAGATAGGTAATAACATCCTCCATGAGTAGCTGAGAATGGGTTGGCTCTGTTGAAAGCAATGCATTTTGTGACAGGAGCTGGTATGGTGGGGGTAGGTAATAGATAAGGAAAAAGGTGTTCATGCTCTGAAATTGTTAAACTTGATGTTGAGTTCTGATGGCTGTCAGGTGCCCAAGCAGAAGATGAGGTGTTGTTCCTTCAGCTTGCTCTGAGCCTTGCTGGAGTACTGCAAAAGGTCTGAAGCACAAATATTGGCATGGCAACATGGGCAGTGTGTTGAAACACCAGGCAACTGGGAGCTCAGGGTCATTTTTACAGACAGAATATAGTTTTCCTGCAAAGTAGTCACCCAGGCTGCATTTTGTCTCCCCAGTGTATAGGAGAAAATATTGTGATCAACAAATACAGTCGACTAGTCTAGAAGTGCAAGTAAAGCATTGCTTCACTTGAAAGGTATGTCTGGGGCCTTGGATGGTGAAAACAGAAGTTGCCTACCAGCTTGCTCCTTCCAACAACATTACCCCCAACCATCAAACCCCACTGCAAGACCCTGGCAACTTAGATTATTTCAAATACCTTAGGGTCTCCTCTTATCTTGACTCCAATGCATCAGTGCAGCCTTCAGATGACTGAAGAAGAGAGTGTTTGAAATCCAAGACATCAAACCAGCACCAAGCTCATTGTCTACAGAACTGCTCTAGTCCCCATTCCTCTATATGCATCGAAAACATATACCATGTACAGCAAATCCCTGGTGAGTTAGTCTAGCACTGCCTTTGCAAATCCACTGGCAGGATAGGTATACCAATGTGAGCAGCCTCTCCCAGTTCAACATTCCCCAGTATCACCAGGCACTGGTCATCCACATTGTTTGTATGCCCCCCACAAGACTCCCTAAACAAATGTTGTACTCCATGCTACAGACAGCAGAGTAAACACTACAAGGTCATCCTTAAAGCCTCCCTAAACAAATGCAACATCCCCACTGACATGTGGGAATAGCTTGCCCTAGAACACACAAACTGGAGAAGCATCTGCAAAGACTGTATGAGTATCACCAAAACGCAGCAAGTGGAGGCCAAGTGCAAGCAGCAGAAAGAGCACATAGAATCCAGAGTGCCCCACCCACCCGCTTCCTCAAACATCACCTGTGGCAGTCTCTGCAGCTCCAAAATTGAACAATGCATCCGCCACAGACCACTGACCTCCCTCGAGTGCAAGTAAGGCCATGAGGGACTGCCAAAGGTGGACATGATGTCAAGGATTTGCCATGTATAGTGGACGTTGGTTTGTGCTAGGATTGTGGTACTGTGCAGTGGAAAGTGTTGCCTTTCATGCTTTACAGACAAATCATACTATACAACTACATCAGGGTAACAGAGCAGAGTGTAGGATACAGTGTTGCAGCTGCTGAGAAGGTGCAGAGAGATCAACGTTAACACTTAAGAGGTCCATTCAGAAGTCTGATAACAGTAGGGAAGAAGCCGTTCTTGAATCTCTTAGTATGTATATTCAAACTTTTATATCTTCTGCCCAACAGAAGAGGATGGAAGACAGTAAAACCGGGGTGGGAGGGATCCTTTTTATGTTGGTTGCTTTCCCAGTGCAGTGGGAGGAATAGGTGGAATCAATGGATGGAAGGCTGGTTTGTATGATGGACTGGGCTGTGTTCACGACTCTCTTGTAGTCTTGGGAAGAGCAGTTGCCATGTCACACTGTGATGCATCCAGATAGGATGCTTTCTATGGTGCATCTATAAAAATATGTAAGAGTTGTTATGGACGTGGTGAATTTTCTTAGCCTCCTGAAGAAGTAGAGGTGTTGCCATGGTTTCTTGTCTGTAGTGTCAATGTGGGTGGACCAGAATATTGTTGGTAATTGTCACCCCCAGGAACTTGATGCTCTCAACCATCTCCACCTCAGCACCACCCTCCACCCCACTTCCTGAAGTCAATGACCATCTCCTTTGTTTTGTTGATGTTGATGGTGAGCGCGCAGAAATTGAAACAACACACAAGGACAAGTGCCTCGCTTTTGGAGAATATGTAAGCAAAGACATTTATTACATGTTTTGTCAGTTGGACTCAGAGTGTGGTGTACTTGCTCTTACTGGAAGCTACATGCATTAAGACAGGGCCCTGTTCTTTAGAGACAAAGGGGACTTTTTAACTGGGCCAACATTTTATGCCCATCGCCATTTGCCATTAAGAACCTGGTGGTGAGCTGACTTCTTGAACTGCTGTATGTACACACGCTGCAAACACACCTCAAAGTACATCACGTCAAAGAATCATTTTGAGGTGTGAACTCTATTATTATACTGGACAATTCAACAGTCAATTTAGACATGACAATGAGATAAATACCCAGGGAAGACCATTGTAGTGCTGATAGTTAAAGGAAGTAAAGTGGTCATGTTTCTTCCTGAACAAGTTGACAGGATCTCACTTTAACATTATTGGAAGGGATTGGGAAATGGATTTGGGCAAAGCCTGTATCAACTAGATTTCTAGCCTGCATTACAAACATCCTGTGCTTTGGTTGGTGGGAAATATCGTTTCTTCAGTCCACTTTTGTTTTATTTGAAGAAACAGTTTTGGGAATTGTTTAAATGGGGAGGACGGTGTGGAGGAGCATTGCTGAATTTCCCCAGCAGTTCTGTATTGTCCTCTTGAAGTCCTTGTACATCTCCCTGATACAAATGTATTCCTGACGGATAGCTCATCGGAATCCTGTTCTGGTAGATTTCCAATTTTGAATCAAACGATCTCTAGTCAATTCCTTCCATCTCCCTTAATCTTTTTTAATTTCCTCTTATCCTTCACTAACAGTTTATGAAGTTGTAACTGTAACGGGTGACGTCCGAGGAGCCGGAACCGATGCCAATATCTTTGTCACTCTCTTCGGCGAGTATGGGATAACGCCAAAGGTGCACCTGACCAGCAAGTAAGTGAATTATGTTTCCAGAGTTCAGGGCTGTGAAAGCAGATTGTTGTGCTATAATTATTCTGTATTAATCATGTCTCCACTGACGGGTATAAACAGAGAGGATGGTATTTATTGTACTCACTGCCACCTCCTGTGCTGATTGCACAACAGTTAACATATTTCATAAGACCAACATTTCCTTTAATATTTAATGGTTGTACATGGATAATCAATGTCTGTTTTATTCGGCCTCACACCCAGGTTAATTCATGTGAAACAAAGCCTGCATGATATCATCCAGTTGCTACATGGCTACACACAGCTTAGTTGGAGCATTGCTGACCCAAGGTTTCTAATTGCCATCAGTAATAGTTTCATAGAGTCATAGATATACAGCACGGAAACAGACCCTTTGGTCCAACTCGTCCATGCTGACCGGATGTCTCAACCCAATCTAGTCCCACCTGCCAGCACCCGGCTCAAATCCCTCCAAACCCTTCCTATTCATATACCCATCCAAATGCCTTTTAAATGTTGCAATTGTACCAGTCTCCACCCCTTCCTCTATCAGCTCATTCCATACATGTACCACCCTGTGTGTAAAAATTTGCCACTCAGGTCTCTTTTATATCTTTCCCCTCTCACCCTAAACCTATGCCCTCTATTTCTGGACTCCCCCAACACAGGGGAAAGACTTTGTCTATTTACCTTATCTATGCCCCCCATGAATTTATAAACCTCTATAATGTCGCCCCTCAGCCTCTGATGCTCTGGTAAAACAGCCCCAGCCTATAGCTTGAATTCTCCCACCCTAGCAACATCCTTGTAAGTTTTTTCTGAACCCTTCAAGTTTCACAACCTCCTTCCGGAAGAAATGAGACCAGAATTTCACACAATATTCCAAAAGTGGCCTAACCAACATCCTGTACAGCTGCAACATGACCTCCCAACTCCTAAACTCAATGCTCTGACCAATAAAGGAAAGCATACCAAGTGCCTTTGTCACTATCCTATCTACCTGCGTCTCCACTTTCAAGGAGCTATGAACCTGTACTCCAAGGTCTCTTTGTTCAGCAACACTCCCCAGGACCTTACCATTCAATCATAACATCTTAAATAAAGCTACAGCATTGTAGTAGCACTGGATTCAGGTTCCAGTCTCTGAGGAGTTTAAATCCCATTACTGCCTAGTACTGTGTAGATATTTTCTAATCAAACTGTTCAGAACTGTTATTTCGCACCTCTGGAGCAGATGGCATATGAACCCAACCTCCTGGCTCAGAGGTAGTGGCAATACCACTGCACCAAAGAGTGCAGTATTCTTTTTCAGAGGCCAGTTAACTCCTTCAGGTGAGCAAGTTCTCTTCTAATCAGAGAGCCGTTATGAGCATGGTCCCACCTGCCTCAGAAAGGGTGGATTAAAACATCAAAATTGCATCTTCCTCAAAGTTTGAGATCCTTTTATATTTGGTGCATTCATTTAATGTACCAGGGAGAAAATGGAAAAGAAAATCCCATTCTTGGAATGGAATGGTGATGTCTAAATGGCAGCTAATTGCATGAAGTCAAAATCTTAGCTAATATGACAATATATTGTGTCAGCAGCCAATTTATGTTAAGATTTAATCATTACCACTCAACTCAGGCTGATTTACTTGCTGCAGTCATTGCACTAATTTGGAGATTTAGGAGTTAAATACTCGGCTCCATATTGACAGATGTGATGAAAAGATGACTGAAGACTGCATATGATATTTAAGAGCACAATTGTTATTCCAGCTGAATTGAAATAACTTTTTTTGAAACAAAAACAAACAAGTTTGCCAATATGTAGACAACCATTACACACTTAATGGCTGAATTGAAGTGACTGTAATGGAGAAAAACTGCATGCAAATCATTGTTCAGCATCCCCATCCAAAGCTATCACTCCTAATCTTGCAACCTTTAGAATAGATAAGAGCTATAATTATTCTAAATAGTAGCCTTACTGTTTGACTTTATTCTTTCTAGTGATATGGGTATGTATCCATCTGCAGTATTACTTTGGCAGCCCAGATATATTTACAAAAGAACTCAACTTGGAATGCAGAGCACCTTGTCACTGAGAATTTCTTTGGGCAATTTTTGTGATCAGTTGCCATTATTTTTAAAGAAGATCTGTACCACCCTACCACACCCAACCAGGTTGAGTCCTCCTGGGCCAGGATTTGGTCCCCCTCAGGATTACATTCCCCCACCTCTGGCCTTCAGTTAGGATCAGATCTGCCTGTAGCCTGCAATCCGAAGCAGGCTCGTCAGTCAGTTTGACTTCCAGGCCAGTAACCCATGAGGATCAGACAGCAGATGCTGTGGAATTAAACATTTTCAAGTTCCACCTCCAAGATCCTAAAAGAACAGTTAAGTATCCAAGCACCCTTTCTAGTTTCCCCATCAAATATTTTGCAGAATAACCAAAGGGATTTTGTTTAAGACTGAGAAAGAAGTTTCTGTTGTTTGTGTAGCTGACATGGTGTGGCTGCACCTTGGAAATAATTTTTAAAACTGCAGGACCTGCCATCACATTAAAAAGTAACTGCTCTGGGAGAAAAATATACAGTTCAGGCCCATGTTTTTGAGGGTTCTGATGTCTTCACATAAAACACATAGGAAAGTCAATACATACATTTTATTATGTTTTTAAGAACTTTGTATTTCTTTGATTTATCTATCATTTTTATTATCTGAGTTCGTTCATTAAAATTTAATGTGCTGACAAAAATATACAATCAGTATTCTGTGATAGCATCTTTTGAATGTTTCAATTTGGTTATGATTGTAAAATTTGACATTTTCCTGACAAGACCTGCCAATGGCAAAATTTTATCTACAGTTTTGCATTGTGAAATGACATAGGGCTTCACATTAAAAAGACTGCACGAGATTATGGTGTATACTACATGTGTATTTAATGATTCACTTCATGCAGCATACCAGTTCATGGTATTAATTGACATAATGGAAATATTTACTTAATAATTTATCAATGACAGTGCAGAAAAATGGTGCCATGAAGAATTAAGTATTCTTACACAAGAAGTATAGCTTCTACTGACTTCTTATATCAGCTGTAAGTAGCTTCTAGACATGAGTTGAAAATGAGACAAATGAAAAAGAATTAGCACAAAGGTACAAAATTATAAGAGAAAAATGTTTCTCATCTAATGATTGAAAGCATTTAATACAAGAGTATAATTTAATCATTATAGATCAAAATTAACTTTGAGTGCAGGCAAGTAATTAAGTATGTACCATATTTGTTATTAAAATAAATGAAACCATTATTCCCCTGTTGTAATACTGACCTTAACCTAAATGTATTTATCCATTTCTACAGCACAGAGAAGAGGTATCCACTGACACTTTAGGTTCACATTCAGCAAACAAAGGAGAAAGATACTAAGTTTGACTGCTTAGATGTGTTTGTGTTGGCTTTCAAGAAAATACATGAAATTTTAGACCTGTTTTGCTATGTTTTGTCTTTTGAAGTAATGCAAGGCTGTTAATAGCTGCAGCACTTATCCTGCTCAATATACCCTTGCACTCATTCACATCATGGGCAGCATTTAATGGATGTGAAAGGATCTTTGTCTGCAGGAGTCAGCAGGAGCCTGTATCATGTCTTACAGGGAAGGCCAAATGCATTAAGTACTACTTAGGCATTAACTGGATAATGGTGAGCATTCTATTTGATCTAGGGTCCTATGAGTGGAAGTTCCACCCACTGCCACTCAGAGATCTGGCTCTATTGAACAACAACACTACGGAAAAGGTGATACCTCCTGGCAGCACAACATCTACCCATTGCCCAAGATGGTCTCAGGATCTCAGGCCACAATGGACTAAGGACAGGAGTGGGTTCTTGGGGTGGTTGATATGGCCAAAGAGGTGAGAGGGATCAGCAGCAACAGCAATGAAATGGTTGCCATCAAGTCTTCTCCATCTCAAGGAACAACAATGTCTTTGTCACAGATTGCCTTTGAATGAAGGATGAGCCAACAGGAACACGGTTTGATTTATCATGATCCTTGCACAATAGGTTCCCTCAACCATTATCAGGGGGTTCAAGCCTTCGGGAGGTTGGTCAACAAATCATGTCTGGTTTTCTGGTGACCTCCTCCAGAAGGGTTAGTCTGTGCTCAATGTAGGGGCATAAACTAGGTCTCAACTCATCGATGAGCTTGTCTATTTGTGGTATATTATCTCCTTTAGTTTACTGAAATTGTCTGTTAAAAATTATGGAAATGCTGAGAGGGTCTTGAGGACAGTTTTTATTGGGGACAATTGCATAATTATCCAAAGAAGAATGAGTCAGGCTTGAATCATTCCCCTGGAACAATGCATCCTCCTGTAACTACATCTTTGCTGTTTGGAAGAGCTTTTGTACATTTTTCTTCTTTAGTTTCCTCTTTCTAATCTTTGGTGTTTTCATGCTAGCTGTAGCACATGTTACCAGTCACTTTTAAAAGTGGTTATTATACATGTGTAAGCTGAAGCAATGACTGGCATAAGGTTCATTGTCATAAAATGATGAACATCATTGTGCAGTTTCTGTTGTCACCCCACATCTACATGGGTTCAATTTCCAGCAAAGGGTCACTTGATCAGAACCACTATTTGATGCTGGGTGTTACGTTTACATTTGACAAACCATAGCAAAAAGGATGGAATATCATGTATCTTCAGATGTAACAAGGTCATGTACTAATCCAATGTCCGGTTGGTTCTCAGAGATGTAAGAAAACACATGAGATTCTAGACCTTCTTATCATGAGCTATTAAACAATCAATGGCTTCTTCAATTAACCAGTGATGCCATTCTATTTATTAATATTTTGTTCTTTTTAATCATGCTGTAATTACTTTGTTGTGACCTTCTCAGTACAATGTACCAGAGTGTTCGTACCACGATATATTGTGATAGTGTACAACAGTAAGTAATCATAGCACAGAATTATTTTTCCAAATGCACTGGGCCACTGCCTCCAACCTCTGTGTCCCCATTTCCCAAGGTATTTACCTGGATTCCGGGGCTCTCAGTGCAATCCTGAGTCTTTAGGTTGGTCAGGAATGACCGTAGCCGCTGCTCCCACTGGCATTTCTGAGCAGTGCTGTGCTACCGGCCTGTGGCTGAGGGGTTTGCTACTGGGACCTCTATCACCAGAAAGACCAGATGCCGACAGCATGAGTGCCTGGAAAATGTATAATTACCAGGGGTGTCCCCATGGAACTGTTGGGGTTCAAGCTCAGCTTCCCAATTGGTGCATAAGCCCTATGTTGGCGGGTGAAGTGCCCAGCTCATGAGCATTCCTGTGGAGGAGTTTCTTGAGGCTCTGGCACTGTTCAGTATTTGTCACTTATGGGGAAGGGACACAATTCATTGAATGCTTGTATTCACTATAATGAGGTTCACTACTTTGAATGGGAATCTTCAAACCCCAGAAAGCCTCTGCTTAGCTACTGGATGTAGCTAGAGAGTTTTTTGCAGGGAACAATGTTCTGCAGCAGCCAATGATACTGATCCAAAGCATCAGTTCCTAGGGGATTTCATGAGGAAACACTTGTAACTACGTAGTACCTCTCATTTTAGAATGATTAAGAAAGAAGTCACCCCATGAAATGGGGGTGGGGTCTTCATATCATAGAATCCTTACAGTGTGGAAGCAGGCCATTCGGCTCATCCACACTGATCCTCCAAAGAGCATCCCACCCAGACCCACCCTATCCCCACAACCCTGCATTTCTCATGGCTAATCCACACATCTTTGGATATATAGCGGAAGAAATCATCTTCCTCTTGGCAACGACCAAATGCATATGTTGCTATATTCTTTTCAGGGAGGATTCAGTGACTATAAAACTTGAACAAAAGAGTTTAATTAATCTTGCCTTCATGTTTAATACATTTACTGTGCCACTGTATTAAATTTGAGTACTGAAGACTCAAAATGTTAGTTTTCACTGCCTGGGTAATAATCTGTGGTGTAGCGTATCACATTATTAATCAGGCTTGCTTCCATTTGGCTCAAAGACAACTGGTTATCTGAAAATCTGGATACTGTTAAGACACAATTCATGGCCTAGGTTATGAAAAAAAAGCTTCAATGCTAATTTGCTGTCCAAGCAATTTTTTCTACAAACCCCTACACCCATTGTCATTGAAAACACAAAAAGCCATGATAAGAGGATAGAAAATGATGTATCAACAGATGAGGAGCTAACATTAACTCTTTGTTGCCCTTTTTTTCTCTCAGAATGTCCAGATTTTGGGATTGAGAAAATGCATGAGATTTCAGACGGATTTATCAAGATTTGGCTAAGCTTTGAATGTAGGAAGTTGGAGACTGAGGATGTGCTGGGTTAGCTAAGATCTACCAAAACTGATAAAAACGATGAAATATCATGAATCTTCACTTTCTTCACTTGTTGCTGGCAGCTGATGTTTTAATTTTCTTCAGCAACTTGGAGAAAAAAGAATACATGAAATTTTAGACCCATTTATCATGTGTGCACTTCGGGCTTTCTATAGCACTGATTACTGGATCAATGAAGTACATATCATAATAAATGGGATAGAATATCATGTATCTTTTTTTAAAAGTGTTCAATTGATAAACAACTTGCTCCCTATTCTAAAAATAATAAGTATGTAAATAATCTGTACAGGTAAGTGTTATGAGTAAATTATCTTGCTGGAACCAGGTTTGCAATTTTGATGTTGTTTTCAGTTTAAAGTCACACTTGGATAATAGGGCTAATATTATAGATGTTTGGTCATCTCATAAAACATTGGCACAGTGATAATTATCCTTGTAGTTATAGAAGAAAAAGATGACCACTTGGTTTTGTTATGTAAAGCTACAATGACAATATATATTCACATGATGAATATAAAAAAGCTATATGAATAATAGGACATAGAAACAAAATTGGATAATTATTAAAGAAAGTTCATAGTTCATATGTATTTAAATGTTTCTTGTTAAGTTAACTTAAATTACCTATATTGAGGAAAATAACATGTCAAACAAGTACAGCTTTGAGGTTGCAGCTGAGGCCTTTTTTGGAAGCAATGTAGAAGGAGCTAACCTATGCTTTATCTTACATAGGAGACCTTGGTGCTAGTACTATCATTACACAAAGTGTTTCACAAACCTATCATTTGGTGTCTGTCATAGGGAAAATGTTAGAAGCTATTATTAAAGACAGCATAACAGGGCTTCAAGTACAAGTTAATCAGGCAGCGCCAATAAAATTTTGCACAAAGGAACTTATTGGATGTATTGGACACGTATTGCGATACAGTGAAAAGTATTGTTTGCGTGCTAACCACACAAATCATACCTTACATAAGTACATCAGGGTTTTAGGAGAGAATGCAGAGTATAGTCTTGTGCTGTGGATACAGGGGAATCACTGCATGAATTGTACTGAGGTTTCCAGAAGACATTTGATAAGGTTCCACATCAAAGGTAACTGTGGAAAATGGTGCAGGGGGTAACACATTAGCATGGATTGAAAATGCCCCAGTACTGACCCTGTGGCATACCACTCAAATATTCTGTCAGTTCAATAAAAGACCCATTTATCCCTACTTACTGTTAGGTAGCCAGTCTTTCAGAGGAGTTGAGGCCATTTTCAAGTCTAATAACAGGGTCACAGTAGGAAAAGGTTTGGGAAGCACTGCCTTAAGGGATACCATGGTCACTGAATCAGCTAATCTCTTTGAGAGCTTAAAAACTTTCTGTACTTATACATTTTCTTAATATTTTTTCCTCACCATGTTGACAATTTTCAACTAATGATGTTTGCTACCAATTATCCTTAATGCAGTAACACACATTCCTGGAGGGATCATTTAACTCCAAATTGTATTCAGGATTAAACCCTTTCTATTTCCACATAATGTTTTTGTATACTTGTATAAGCTTCCCTGATTAAAACTGTTAAATTTGCTAACTTTTCCTCTTAATCAAGTCTTGTCAAACTACCAAACAACCTTGTCCATTTATTTTTCTTGTGCTGCCATCAGAATCACAGATGAGGCCGTTCAGCCCTTTGTGTCTGCATCAGCTTTATAATTTCAGCATGTCCATCTAGAACAGTAAACACAGAAAGTATCGAATCAACAGTAACTTCCAGTTTTCTTTTGCGTCTTCAGTAGGGCCATTATCATTCAGTAGCGTTTTTCTTTCAGTGTATAAGACACTGTACTTATCTGTAATAAATTTCACCACCATTTGTTCTGTCTTCTTACAAATATTGTGTAGGTCTATATGCAGTTCTTCAGATTTCATTGCCAATCCATCGCCCCCCAGTTACTGTCAATGACCCCCAATGTTTCTTCCCATCATCCCCCTTCAATTTAGCGTTTACAATTAAGAATAGCCAAAAAAAGGACATTAATTTACACGATTTTTGTCCAGATCCAGAAGGTCAGTATCCAGTGAAGGTTCTTTTGCGTAGGAGTTTTTATTCAGGTGGGTGAAATTGAATGAAGTTGCAGAAGTCCTTTTAAGGGATCAAGGCCCAGCAAGATACTGTTGGAATGCAGACTTTGTTCACTTTACAGAACTGGATTTTGAAGAAGATTTAGCCTGTAGGCAGGCTTAGCCAAGCTTAGACTCTGGTTGTGGAATTAACACTCAGATTCTTAAATGTTCCTAAAAGGAGAAAGTTTGTTAGAGACAAAAAAAACTGCAGATGCTGGAATCCAAGGTAGACAAGCAGGAGGCTGGAAGAACAAGCTAGCCAGCCAGCATCAGGAAATGGAGAAGTTGACGTTTTCGGTGTATCCCTGTCTTCCTACCTGGTCTGAGAGTTGAAGTTAATAGCTATCTATTCCTGTAACATTTCATTGCCGACAATGGCCCAATCAGCACCCACTTCTCATGCTGCATAAATTGGTTTCTGTTTGTACAAGTAAATTTCCTGTCTGTCTCTGTATCAATGTTTAACTTCGTGCTGCAAAGCAATTAGTTAGATTTTTACTAAGTAAGATGGCAACAGTACACTGGATATTTTTAACCTTACTGGGGCCAGGGTTCAGAAATTATTATTAAGGTTTTTTCAAAGATCAGAGGAGTTTTGATAATGTGATCATTAACCAGTTTCAGTTTACCATTTGCTTTACATATCTCTGACTAGGGATTCAATATTCACTGTAGGAATAAATAGAATTATTAGCAACTCTTCAAGCATAACAAGGTTAGCCCTCTATGGCTCTGGTCCAAATCCATTGCTTGTTGTGTTAGACCATTAGTACCACTTTGGGCATAATCATTTTCAATAACTCTCTTTTGTTCTCAATCCTTAATGGGCTGATGCAATCTCTATCGTAGTTTGACTTCAGTATCCACACAGTGAAGGGTGTATGAGATTCCTGGTGGATGGTGGTTTTAGCTTTGTCCTTTATACTGATAGGATGTCTTCTAGAATTGCAACATACTTCCAAACGTCATATGACTGAAAACAGCCATATTTGGCCCAGCAAAGTCCATTTTGAAATAAACAAGGAAGTATAGCTTTTAAAATAATTTAAGATCTCACTTCAGGTCTTGTGATCATGACGTCCAGCATTGTTAAATGGAACACTCCATTCAGTGTCTTTCCACATTGCAACATCATTTCCCTCACTAACTTCCCAGCTTTCTTTTAGTCCATTAGCTACTGTTTTTACCTGGAATATGCATTTCTCTAGTATGATGGTGTTCAATTTGGAATGTTACAGAGTTTTGGCAGTCCAGGTGGATTATCCTTTAAAGCTTTCCACCAGCCCTTTTAAAAGTATTTATTTGCTCAGAAATAGCAAAGAGGAAATTAACCTTTTAAAAAATGAGCATGGTGCAGAAACCTACCATGTAATATGAAACCGAATGAAGGTTGTTAATTGGGATGCTAGAAGATAATTCTCAGAAAAGGTACATAGCTCAGAAATTATTGTTGATGACATTGGCACATGAATGCTTAATGCCTTCATGTAACATTACTCCACCTCTTAATTTTTAAAAAAGTATAAACCTAAGGAATATCATGCAAACACATTCAGTTTCATCAACTCATATTAGCAGCAGCCATTTTTGCAGTATCATTGGTTATCAACTTTAATTTTAATTAATTTTGAGATCCTAAGTTTGAAAAGGTCTGCAAGCTCTTGAATGGTCCAACCCAAGATTAAAAGGATAAATATTATTTTTTTACATTGTATTTAACATCTAAAAGAATTACTTTAGTTATTTTGACAAATACCTTTATAAGCTTTGTTTTAGTGAATGCAGTATTTTTGGAGGTAACATAGAATACAGCCAAGAATTGCATCCACATTTGATTTTTTAAAAATGCATGTCTTCTCAAGTTTGCCTGCTGGTTCCAACAAACTGATATCAAATTAGACTTTAGTTACATAATTTTCTGTTGAAACATTTTACATAATGTGTGCATTGCAGAAGTAGAACTGCCTTTGAGAAAAACAAAACCGATGTTTTCCGGATCAAGACCAACAATGTGGGGCCAATAAAGAAAATAAGGTATTCTTATATCTCCCCTTATTATTTTCTATTCATTTTTCCTTCTTGCAAAACATTTGTTCTCCAGAAGATATTGACCTGCTGCTGAATGTGCTAGCACCAGTCAATCTGTAATCTTTTCCCTGTGAGACCATTATTGTTGTGTAGGACTTATTAGTGAGCATTAATAGACTACTCGATCGTAAGGCTATTTACAGGTAATTTAATCTCGGCAATATGCTCACACACATGGTCACCAATACAAACGGGAACCAGGGCTAATTTGCCTCGATAAATTCAGGAGGGGTGTGGTTAGTAGTAACCACAACAACTAACCTAGCACAATTCTAGTCTGTCTGGCATACTATTTCAGAAGTATAATCTTTTAAGTTTCTTTATCAGTTAAGAAACTGAAGGCACTGTCTGAATGAATGAATGATTTATTTATTGTCACATATAACTTGGAGATACAATCAAAAGTGTTTTATCACCACAATCTGGCATGGTTTTGAGGTAAAATAAGGATAAAAATCAATTACTTAAATAAGAGTTCGTCTTTTGTCAAATTGGGGTCTCGAGCATGACTTGAGGGCTTCTGCAAGGTGTTCCGATCCTCAAGGAGTCCCGCTCTAGGAATTACATAAATTCCCCAGGAGACCCTGGCCTTACTGCTGGAGCTATCTTGCCAACACTACTAAGAGTCAAGGCTCCGACCTACAGTTGCCAAGTGTTCTTGCTCCAGGCATTGCAACCAGTGAGTCCAGGCTCTGGGCCTACCACCCAGGAGTCCTTGCTCTAGCCACTATCAAGAGACCAGGCTCCAGGCCTATCTCCACCAGGAGTCCCTGCTCTGGGCACCGCCTTCACCAAGAGGGTCTGTTATAACATTACAAAATGTCTAATGTTAAATCCCTGGTCTGTGCTTGGTTATTTGTCACTAGTCAGGATAGCAAGTCCCATGTTAAATATGGACATTATGTCCCTTGATTAGGAAAGGAAAAGTGCATAAATTGTTCCCATTCCTGTTTGCAATTTCCTGGCAAGTGTCTTTTGTGTGGATACCAAGTGAGAGGAATAATCATTGCATTAAATTGTTCTGTAGAGAAAAGTGCCAATGAAAGAGTGAATTAAAATGGAAGGGAAGCCATTTTCCATACAATGAAGCACTTTGAAGCATAATCCCTGCAATAATGTGGCAGCCAATTTGCATCCTGCAAACTCTGACAAACAAAATCAAATAATTAGATAATCTGTTTCAGCTGGTGTTGGCTGAGGGATAAATGACAACAAGAAGCTAAGATTTCCGTGCTCCTCTTGAAAAAGTGCTGAGTTATCATTTACATTGATTTGAAAGGCAAAAAATAGCCCCTTTTAGTTCACGGCATTCCTGCAGTACTACATTCCAGGGTGATGGGGTTGTTTTACAAAGAAAGTTTGAGCAGTTTGGGCCTGTAGCCATTAGATTTCAGAAGAATTTACACTTGCTTTCATCAGGCGAGGCATGGATTACAAGACCAATGAAATTATGCTGAAACTGTGGTTAGGCCACAGCTGGAATATTGTGTGCAGTTCTGGTCACCAAACTACAGGAAGGCTGTGATTGCACTGGAGAGGGTACAAAGGAGATTGACGAAGATGTTGCCTGGGATGGAGCATTTCAGCAATGAAGAGAGGCTGGATAAGCTCATTGGAGCAGAGAAGGTTGAAGGGGGAGCCTGATGGAAGCATTTGAGATTATGAGAAAGATGGACAGCATGAATAGAAAGCAGCTGTTCCCTGTAGTCGAAGGATCAATAACAAAGGGATATATTTTAAAGTGAAAGCAGGAGGTTTAGAAGGCATTTAAGAGAAGAAAAGGTTAGGGGGGGACTGGAAAGCACAATTTGGGAGGGTAATTGATGGCAGAGAGGCATGGGGTTTAAACCTCACAACCTCGAAAATTTATTCAGATAAGTTCTTGAAGTATCATAATGTTCACGGCTGTGAGGCTTAGTGCTGGAAACTGGGACTAGTGTAAACAAAAGAATGTTTTTGGCAGTACAGACTTGATGGGCTGAAGGACCTCTTCTGTACTTTTTGATTCTATGAATCCGAGAGAGATGATCTTATTGAAATATGTGATTCTGAGGAGATTTGACAAGATAGATGCTAACAGGATGGTTCCACTGTTTGGGAAATCTAAAACTAGTGTACACAGTTTCACAATAATGGGTCTCTCATAGAATCCCTTCAGTGTGGAAGCAGGTAATTCAGTCCATACCCATGCCTATTTTCCAGGGCTAACCCACTTAGCCTGCACACCCCGGGACAATTTAGCATGGCCAATCCACCTAACCTGCACAACTTTGGACTATAGGAGCAAACCACACTGTCACAGGGAGAACGTGCAAACTCTTCACAGACATTTCCTGAGGCTGGGGTTGAACATGGGTCCCTGGCGCTGTGAGGTAGCAGTGCTAATCACTGAGTCACCATGCCGCTGTTAAGGTGAAGATGAAAAGGAATTTCTTCTTACGCGTTAGTGTTGTTGATGTTTAGAATTCTCCTCACCCACTGTTGGTGAGCACTGGAGGCTTGTTAATTGAATATATTTAAGGCTGAGTTAAGACTTCTTTGATTTATAAAGGAGTCAAGTGTTAAGGGGACAAGTACAAAAGTGGACTTAAGGCCACAATCAGACCAGCCATGATATCATTAATTAAGCAGGTATTTTCTTTTATTCACATGTAAGATGCCGACATCAATAACTGGCCAGCATTTATTATCCATCCCAAACTTCCCTTGAACTACTTCAGAGGGCATTTGAGAGGGCAGTTGAGAGTAAACCACATTGCTGTTGATCTGGAGTCACATGTAGGCCAGACCAGTTGAGGATGGCAGATTTCCTTCCCTGGAGGATGTTCCCTAGTGAACCAGATGAGTTTTTCCTAACAATTGACAATGGTTTCATGGTCATCAGTAGAATCTTAATTCCAGATTCTTTTTTAATTGAATTCAAATTCCACCATCTGCCATGGCAGGATTCAAACCTGGGCCCTCAGAACTTTAGCTGAGTTTCTGGATTAATAGTCGAGGGATAGTACAACTAGGCTATTGCCTCCCCAAAGAAGGTGACCAATAGCCTATATCTACCTCTATTTTCTATATTCTTACATGAAGACACTGGAGTGGGACTTGAATTGTTAGATTTCTGGTTACTAATGAAAACAAGGAGATATGTGGATAATAGGAAAAATGGCTTAGCGATAGATGATCAGCTATCTTCAGGTTGAATGGTGGAACAGGTTTGAAGGGACAAATGGCCTAGACCTGCTCCTTTCTCAGTTTCTTTGTTGAATTACTCCCTGTACGAGATCCTAGTCCATGGGATTTGGTCTTTCGCCTGAGTATCTCAGTACAGGTAGTAAGAATTTGTGTATGGTTCCTAGCCTGAAAGCTAATCAGGAATTCTAGTTGGATGAGCACAAATGTGGAGGTCAGCTGAAGATACAATCAGGAAAAATTTCAGGAGGTAAGGAACGTTTATGGGATTGGAGCCCAGCAAGAAACCAATGATAAGACCATAAGAGAGAGGTGCAGAATTGGGAAAGTGAATTGGCAGAGAAAGTTTGTAGAAAAAAATTGGTACCAACCTAAATGTATCTATGTAGTCTGTCATTAGCGATCATTTCCTCTAGTTTTTCTTACTCAACAACCTGTATGCTGTGCTTTCCCCCTTTACCACGTATTAGGATCGAACACGACAACACAGGAATGAGTGCCAGTTGGTTCTTGGATCGGGTTGTGATCACCGATATGAACCGTCCCCACCTCCGTTTTTATTTCCCTTGTAACCAATGGCTTAGTAAAGAGGAAGGAGATGGACTCTACGTGCGGGACCTACTAGGAAGTTTGAACCCAATGGATGTACCCAAATGTAAGCCACGTCCCTTTTTTGCTACTACACTAGATCTCAAGAAAGGGGCAACATGTAAATCTGTTCAGCATGTCCCCTCTGCTGACACTCTGGTATAGCGCTGATTGTACTTCTCACTTAAAGTCTCCCAAGGAAAGATTCTCCAAGGGTTGATCAATCTCCAAAATGCAATTAGGCAACATTACCTTACCTACAGTATTTTTGACCTTGTTAATGGCTTTTACAATGACACCAGTTCAGCAATCAACTATCATTCACTGTTTTGTATTTGCCTTCTAACTGTCTGTTAGGCTAATGAGCAAAAGATAAATGAGTGCACATTACCAGCAGGATAAAATATACAATAATATTGTGTATGTAGTTTTATGTCCAGCCCATAACTTACAGGATGTCCGCTCCCCATTTATAACAAACACATAACAATTTCCTGCATCTATTCCATATGAAAGTTGACAAACTAATTTCCTTGCTTTAGAAATGCTGTATATACGTATGTAAAAGGTTGATCTTGTGTAAAGACTGACCCCATGATTGTAGATATTTAATTTTCATATATCATATGCAAAAGTCAACCCTAGTTTTTCAGGGAGAAATCCCAAATAATTCAGAACTAAAGTAAACCTGGAGATGTGAAAATGGGCTTTCACATCATATAAATGCTAATAAAAAATTAGTATTTTAAAGGTTAAGTTTTGTTTATACCTATTAAAACTACTAAAGTGATCAGATTATGAATAAAGATCAACTTGAATCCTTTACTGTTGTTGATTTCATTTTGCTCCATTACAACAATCTTTTCTTGAATTTCACTTGGACCCAAAACAAGCTGACAAATCAACCTCTCAAAAAAATTACTCATTCAAGAATTGATGCTATGACGTTTGGCCTTAAAAAATGTCAGAAAACCAGTCTAAGAAACTTGATTTTTGCACAGATGTATACAATATTTCTTACACCAATACAAGAACAGTTCTCTGAAATTAGCTGCATTTCTTCAAAAGATCAAAACTTGTACTTCTATATCATTGTATTAGGGTGTTCCAAAATATTGTGCAACTGGCAGATTACTTTTGGAATGAACTCACTGTTATTTTGTTGATGAACAGTTGCAGTCAATTTGTGTGTGAAGTCTCATATAGAGCAAATGAATGAATGACCAGGTAGAAACAAAGTGCGGGAACAAGGTGAAGGCTAGTAGGAAGCCAGCAGTGAGAAACTCACCTGACTCCCCAAAGCCTGTGCACCATCTACAAGGCACAGTTCAGGAGTGTGATGGAATACTCCCCACTTGTCCAGATGAGTGCAGTTCCAATAACACTCAAAACGCTTGACACCATCCAGGACAGAGCAGTCCACTTGATTGATACCACGTCTACAAACCTCCATCACCGATGTTCAGTAGCAACAATAAATATAGTCCACAAGATGTGCTGCAGAAATTCGCCAAAGATCTTTAGACAGCACCTTCCAAACCCACAACAAAGGCAGCAGTTTATGGGCACACTCCATATGCTAATTTGTTTCCAAGTCATTCACCATCCTGACTTGGAAATATATCGCTGTTCCTTCAGTGTCACTGGGTCAAAATCCTGGAATTCCCTCCCTAATGACATTGTGGGTCTATCTCAGCACATGAGCTACAGTGGTTCATGAAGGCGGCTCACCACCACCTTCTCCACAGAATTAGGGATGGGGGATAAATGCCAGCCAGCAACACTAGTGTCCCATGCATTTAAAATAAAGCTGCTTTCTCTGGCCATCACAGCTTTTGCTGAGTTTAATTGTCATTGTAATAGTCACTTGTCTTCAGATATATTCCAGAAATGGATCTACACAATATACTCAGAGATTTTATTGTGCACCTCCCATGCAGGTGGGACTTGAACCCAGGCATCTGGCTTAGAGGTTGGCACTCTGCCACTTTGTCATAAGAGCCCCTGTTTCTATATCCATGCTAATGTTTTTAGAGTTGTTGAATTATTATGGTGGGAGTGACTATAAGAAATAGGAAGGGGAGTAGCTTTTCAGCCCCTTGAGCCTTCTCCACCATCCAGTGGATCATGGCTGATCAAAAATCCATCTCAGCCTTAAACATACATAAGGACTCTGACCCTATAGTTATCTGTGGCAATGACTTTCAATCCTCTGAGAGAAAAAATTCCTCCTCATCTCAGTCTTAAAGTGATGCCCCTTTATTCTGAGACTATGCACTGTGGGCCTAGACTCTCCCATGAGGGGAAACATCCTCTCAGCACTTACCCCGTCATGCCCCTTAAGAATCTTATATGTATCAATGAGATTGCCTCTCATTCTTCTCAGCTCCAGTGAGTAGAGGCCCAATTCATTTTGCCTTTGCTCATTAGGCAACCCCTCCTTAAAAGCGATCATCCTAGTGAACAGGAGTAACTCTGATGAGGAAGGGTCACTCGTCCTGAAACGTTGACTCTGATTTCTTTCCACAGATGCTGCCAGGACTGCTGAGCTTCTCCAGCAATTTCTGTTTTTGTTTCTGATTCACAGCATCCACAGTTCTTTCAGTTTTTATCATCCTAGTGAACTGCCTCCAATGATATAATTATAACCTTAAATGTTGTGAAACTTGAAAGGGTTCAGAAAAGATTTACAAGGGTGTTCCCAAGCTTGGACAGTTTGTGCTATAGGGAGAGGCTAAATAGGCTGGGGCTATTTTTCCTGGAGCGTCGAAGGCTGAGGGGTGACCTTTATAGAGTTTATAAAATCATGAGGGGCATGGATAGGGTAAATAGACAAGGTCTTTTTCCTAGGGTAGGGGTGTCAAAAACTAAAGGGCTCAGGTAAGAGGGAAAGATATAAAAGGGACCTAAGGGGTAGCTTTTTTCACGCAGAGGGCAGTGCGTGTATGGAATGTGCTGCCAGAGGAAGTGGTGAAGGCTGGTACAATTACAACATTTAAAAGGCATCTGGATGGGTATATGAATAGAAAGGGTTTAGTGGGAAATGAGCCAAATGCTGGCAAATGGGACTAGATTTGTACCGGATATCTGGTTAGCATGGACAAATTGGACCGAAGCATCTGTTTCCGTACTGTATATCTCTATGACTCTATGTCTCTAAATGGAATTGCCATGAGCTTAGCAATTACAACAATGGGTCAGTAGGCTTTGAGAATTCACCCTGAATTGTGACAAATCATTTTTTAGTATTCATTGTTCAGGTAAGTCTTATCAACTTGAATAGATTTAAGAGAACACTGAAGCTGACACAAAAACAGAAATTGCTGGAGAAACTGAACAGGTCTGGCAACATCTGTGGCAAGAAAACAGAGTTAACATTTTGAATCCAGTGACCCTTGTTCAGAACATTGAGGTTTTGATCTCACACTTGAAATAGCACGTTGAAAACTATCATCTGCTGGAGTTCCTCGAGAATGATTGAATTTAAGGGAAGACATATATAAATTTCATAGTAAAGGAATAGAGATGGGAAAATAAAGAAGATAAGGGAGGGAGAAATAAAAAGATAAGAAAATATGCATTCTTACAACTTGGGTATCCCAGTGACTAATACAGGTCAGCATTTTCAATCATGTTTATTACAGTATAAGCAGATTATTTTATGAATTAATTCAGATACATGGCATACATTAGGATTTACCAATAACACTCTGTATACATTTAGAATGCCTTTAAAAGACACTAATAAAGATATTGTTTTACTGTACGTCAAATGGTGAATGCATGCAACATCTGCCATCAGATGTACAACTAATTTTTGTAACATGCAGAATTAATTAGCTAGTTATTTAATTACTAATAATGTTCATGTTGCATTGACTTCCGAGGTGCTTGTTGAACATGGGTGACTGTTAAAATCCTCTCCATTTTGTTCCCTAGTAAACAAGTACATCGTGAGTGTGTTTACAGGTGATGTCAAAGGCAGTGGCACTGATGCTGATGTCTTCATCAATATTTTTGGTGAACATGGAGACACAGGTAATTGGTTTTGCCTTTTCTACCATGACGTTTTTCAGTAACAGGTGAAAAGGGACTGGAATACCTGTACCCTCTACATCTGCCCAGCTCAAACATAGATGTTTGACCTGATGTTGGCATTAGAGAGGATGAATTTTATTTGCTGATGAAGCAAACATTAGACCAAGGTAATGCTGCAGAAACTTGGGGTCAAATTCCACTATAGCAGCTGGATGCATTTAATTAAACTAATTTATAAATTTGCAATAAATCGTTTATATTAGTAAGGATTTTAAAAGTACGGGATTGTTAGAAAATCATCTGGTTCATTGGTACACTTCAGGAGAAGAAATTTGCCATCCTGTCTGACCTACATGTGACTTCAGATTCACAACAATGTGGTTGACTGGTAATTGCCCTGTAAAATGGCCTGGCAATCCATTCAGTTGTATCAAACCATTGTTGAAAGTGCTGTGCTAATACTGACACCCTGCATACTGAAATGGTTCACAGAGTGCTGTTTAAATAGATGTCTTTTTGAAAGCAGGATTGGTAATGATCTGAGAAAAGGCCACTTCTCTGCTTTATTTGTTTTGTGAATCTTTACAGGGGAATTGATGTATTAATAAACTCAGTATGTAGCCATGCTCAGGAGACAATATGAAAAATCATACACAGGCTGTGAGGAGATTTCTGAGTTCTCACAAATTTTGCTACCAATTTAAGCAACATGCTTAAGTTCTCAAGCCTGCTCCATCATTCAATAGGATAATGGCTGAGCCGAGATTCCTTGTGACCACTTGCTTGCCCTTTCCCCATAACTCTTGATTCCCCAGTTGATCAAGAATCCATCTATCTCAGCCTTAAACATATACAATGACGTATACCCTCACAGCTATCTGTGGCAAGGAATCCCAAGGGCACACAAACCTCTGAGAGAAGAAATGGCTCGTCATCTGAGTCTTAAATTGGCAACCCTTTATCCTAAGGTTATGCCCTCTCAATATTTACCCTGTCAAGCCACCTAAGATTTCTACGTGTTTCAAAGAGATCGCCTTTTATTCTTCTAAACTCAAGTGAGTAGAGCTCAACATTCATAAGACAATCCCACTGGGGGAGGGGTGTGTGGGGAGTTGTGGGGGAGTGGGGGGTGGGTTCATCCTACTGATCCTTCTCTAAACTGCCTTCATTGAAATAATATTATTCCTTAAATAAGGAGACCAAAACTGCTCACATTACTCCAGGTGTGGTCTCACCAGCACCATGTACAGTTGCAGTAAGATTTCCCTATCCTTATACTCCAACCCCTTGAATAAAGGGCCAACATTCCATTAACCTTCCTGACTACCTGCTGCCCCTGTGTGCTAGCTTTCTGTGTTTCATGCACAAGTGCGGCCAAGTCCCAATGTGTTGCAGCTTTCTGCAGTTTCTGTCCATTTAAGTAATAGTGTTCCCCTTCCAAAATGAACAACTTTGCATTTTCCCACATTATACTCCATTTACCAACATTTTGCCCAATTACGTAACCTATCAATATCTCGTAAACTGTTTGTATCCCTCTCAAATCTACCTTTCCACCAATTTTTGTGTTATCTGCAAATTTTGTTCCAGTGCATTCACTTCTTCTTGCCAAGTCGTTAACATATATTGTAAACAGTTATGGTCCCAGCACTGTTTCACATGGAATCCCACTTGTCATGGGCCACCAAAATGAAAAAGAACCCCTTATCCCTACTTGTTATTTCCTGCCCATGAGCCAATTCTCTATCAAGCACTTTATGACGTCCAACATCATATGACTTTACATTTTGTGAGGCACTTTGCTGAACACCTTCTGGAATTCCAAATACAATAAACTACTGGTTCCCTTCTATTTACTCTGGTTGAGACTTACTTGAAAAGCTTTAATAAGTTAGTCAGACACAATTTCCTTTTCCTTAAGCCATGCTGACTCACCTTGATTAGATTGTGATTTTCCAAATAGAGTTGTAGATGTGTACATATGGAAACTGATCCTTTGGTCCAACTCATCCATGCTGGCCAGCTAAATTAATCTAGTCCCATTCGGCAGCATTTGGCCCATATCCCTCTAAACTCTTCCTATTCATCTACCCATTAGATGCTTTTTAAGTGTTGTAATTGTACCAGACTCCACCATTTCCTCTAGCAACTCATTCCATATATGGACCACCCTCCGAATAAAAACAATGCCCCTTAGGTCCCTTTTAAATCTTTCCCGTCTCACTTTAAACAATGCCCTCTAGTTTTGTACTCTTCTATCCTGTGGAAAATCCCTTGTCTATTTATCCTATCCATGCCCCTCATGATTTTATAAATGTCTATAAGGTCATCTTTCAGCCACAGAATATAGCCTAAGCCTATTCAGCCTCTCCCTATAGCTCAAACCTTCCAACACTGACAACATCCTTATGAATATTTTCTGAACCCTTTCAAGTTTCACCACATCTTTCCTATACCAGGGAGACCCAGAATTGAATGCAATATTCCAAAAGTGGCCTAACCAATGTCGTGTGCAGCCGCAACATGACCGCAACTACCATACTCAATGCTCTGTCCAATAAAGGCAAGCATATCAAATGCTTTCTTCACTATCCTGTCTACCTGGGCCTCCACTTTCACTGTGAACGTGCACTCTTTGTTCAGCAACATTCCTCAGATGCATTTACTATCTGTGTAGCTCCATTTTTAGGACCCCAGGATGCAAGCCATTGGGTCCAAGGGATTTACCTGCCTTTAGCCTCATTAGGTTGTAAAATACAACTTCTTTACTGATGGTGATGGTACTTAAATATAGAATATAGAACATAGAAAAATACAGTGCAGTACAGGCCCTTTGGCCCTCAATGTTGCGCCGATCCAAGCCCACCTAACCTACACTAGCCCACTATCCTCCATATGCCTATCCAATGCCCGTTTAAATGCCCATAAAGAGGGAGAGTCCACCACTGCTACTGGCAGGGCATTCCATGAACTCACGACTCGCTGAGTAAAGAATCTACCCCTAACATCTGTCCTGTACCTACCACCCCTTAATTTAAAGCTATGCCCCCTCATAATAGCTGACTCCATACGTGGAAAAAGGTTCTCACGGTCAACCCTATCTAAACCCCTAATCATCTTGTACACCTCTATCAAGTCACCCCTAAACCTTCTTTTCCCCAATGAAAACA
>NC_057710.1:30651113-30658264 GCF_004010195.1 Chiloscyllium plagiosum | reverse complement strand
TCCCATGCCTCTGCAGAGTTAGTTTAAACCCCCCCCCAGAGCACTAGCAAACCTCCCACCAAGGGTACTGGTGCCCCTCAGGTTCAGGTGTAGACCATCCTGTTTATAGAGGTCCCACCTTCCCCAGAAAGAACCCCAGTTATCCAGATACCGGAATCCCTTCCTCCTGCACCATCCCTGTAGCCACGCATTTAACTGTTCTCTCTCCCTATTCCTCGACTCTCTATCACGTGGCACTGGTAACAAACCAGAGACACGCATTTATCTGTTCTCTCTCCCTATTCCTCGACTCTCTATCACGTGGCACGGGTAACAAACCAGAGACAACAACTCTGTTTATTCTAACTCTGAGCTTCCAACCTAGCTCCCTGAAAGCCTGCCTAACATCCTCAGCCCTCTTCCTACCTATGTCGTTGGTGCCAATGTGGACCATGACTTTGGGCTGCTCCCCCTCCAAATCCTGTCCATATTCTTTAATATAAATGCATGTTCAAAGTATCTTCTACCATAAGACTGTGGACAGTACGGTGGCTTGGTGGTTAGCACTGCTGCCTCACAGCACCAGGGACTTGGGTTCGATTCCAGCCTTGGATGACTGGCTGTGTGGAGGTTGTATGCGCCCCCTGTGTCTGCAAGGGTTTTCTCTGGGTGTGGCAGTATCCTTCCACAATCTAAAGATGTGCAGGTTAGGTGGATTGGCTGTACTAAATTTCCCATTGTCTAGGGATGTGCACAGAAGGTGGATGGGCGATGAGTTATAGGGTAGGGGGGTGGATCTGGGTGGGATGGTCTTTGGAGAAGCAGTGGGCCGAACGGCCTGTTACCACACTGTAGAGATTCTATGATATGATGCTGTTCTTTTGTTCCCAAATCTGTCTCTCCAGCGTCATTTTCTAAGGGGGCTATTTCCTTTTTGTCCTCTCTCTTCCATTTTATGTATTTCAGGACATGCTTTCAGTAAATCTTTTATCCTAAGTTTAGTTTCCTTTAGGGGAAAGACGACTGGACAATGACAAAGACAATTTTGAAAGAGGAAGTGAAGACAAGTTCACAATTGAATCACCCAATCTGGGACGCCTGAAAAAAATTACGATTGGTCATAATAGCAAAGGATCCTCAGCTGGCTGGTTCCTGGACAAGGTATCTATCTTTTCTTAGATCTGCCATCAAACATTCTCAGGCATTCTCATTTCTCCTAAGTAGTACAGGTCACCTACTGAGCCAGAACAATGGCATTATAGAATTGGACTGTACAGATTAAACCCACTTATTTCTGTACTGGCTATCTGAAAGAACTGGGCAGCTTTTCTTGCCAATTAAACTTGTTGGCCATCCTCATCACTCACTATGAGACCCCGTCTGTAGATGGGGGTTCATTGAGGGTGCTTTTTTATTTGATTACTTGCATCAGCTGGGACATGTATTTAGACCGTCCAACCTCAAAGTTAGGATCCTCAGTTCCTTGAAATGAAAATGAGCCTCCGTTACTCCTAAAATGAGACTGAGCATGCCAAGTGATGCATGCACTTTTCAAGTATTCAGTTATAGTAGCAAACAGGTCCCTCACCCTTCACCAGCATGTGTTTTCTGAAGAGTCGAAAAGTGTGGCACCGGCAAAACACAGAGAGTCAGGCAACATCAGAAGATTAGAGATTCAATGTTTCGGGCATAAGCCCTTCAACCTGCTCCTCAGAAGCTGTCTGACCAGCTGTGCTTTTCCAGCGCCACATTTTTTGACTCTGATCTCCAGCATCTGCAGTCCTCACTTTCTCATTGCTTTCTGAAGGTCAACTTAATTCATTGGT
Source organism: Chiloscyllium plagiosum (assembly GCF_004010195.1). Lineage (NCBI taxonomy): Eukaryota > Metazoa > Chordata > Chondrichthyes > Orectolobiformes > Hemiscylliidae > Chiloscyllium > Chiloscyllium plagiosum. Next base: position 30,656,459 of record NC_057710.1, on the reverse strand, counting down.
TAGCACCAGGTTTTCACTTTGCTGTTCTTTTTTACCATTGGCACTATTTTTGTCATTCCTTACTCCTTCGTTACTAATCCAGGTTTTGTGGATATCTGGAAACTAACATCCAAATTAAAACTTCAGAAATCTGCAAGCTAGAAGGGAATATCTTCCTCCAGGTTGAAGATTTGTTGGTTCATCAACTAAGTTGTCTGAGACATCATTGATGGGGACAATGTAGTGAGATGCCAGAGAAATAAGAGTGAGGTTTGATGGACTTTAGAAATTTGGCAGGTTGGGTTGATTGCACTAAAAATGGTAAGTCTGTAATGCCTTGCAGTTCGATAAATCTTTTTCCTTTTCCTTTGGATGTTCCATTTTCAGTTGACTTGCAAATAACCACTGCCCGTGCCTCCCCTCCTTTTCATGTGAATGTCACACAAAGCATAATCCACTGAATAATGTAATCCACAGGAAATCCTGCTACTCCCACCTATCACCGCTCCCACTTCCTGCCCCTGTCAATCATGCAATGTTACTCTCACATCTTCCCGTTGTGTTTGCTTTCGAGTGCTTGATCCATGACACCCATCAGTAAGCCTGCCCAGTTTCCACCTCTATAAAGATTACCGAAGATAAACATGAGTCCGGTACAGGCAGAGACAGGAGAATTTATCAATGAAATAGAGAAATTGTAGTGAAGCTAAGTGACTCCTTTGGGTCAGTCACCTTTTAATAATTGAGATCCAAGAGCCGAGTGAGAGTGGGGAACTGTAAGCAATTAGTATTAGTCAAAAATGTAATAATGGAGAAATTAATGTGACTGAAAGTTAACAAGTGCCCAGAACCTGATGATCTTCATCCTCAAATTTTGTAAGAGGTGGCTAGAGATAGTGAATGTCTAGGTAACATGTACCAAATTTCTATTAATTCTTCAGCCTGCAGATTGGAATTCCCTCCCTAAACCTTTCCACCTCTCTGTGTGGCTTTGCTCCTTTAAGGCCCTCTTTAAATCCTATCACTTTAACTAAGCTAATATGTGGCTCTGCATCAAATATTTGTTGGATAATGCCTGTCATGTTGGGAATGTTTAATATATTAAAGATACAATATGAATGTAAATAGCTTTTGTTGAACCCATTAGTAGTTAAGCCAGTGAAAATTTGAAATAGTTTGAATTCTCCAACAATTATTTGAGGAGCGATTGATTAGCGTCAGATTAGATTCCCTACAGTATGGAAACAGGCCCTTTGGCCCAACAAGTCCACACTGACCCTCCGAAGAGTAACCCACCCAGACCCATCCCCCTATATTTATCCCTGACTAATGTATCTAACACAATGGCCAATTTAGCATGGCCAATTCACCTGCCCCACATATCTTTGGATTGAGGGAGGAAACCTGCGCAGACACAGGGATAATGTGCAAAGTCCACACAGACAATCGCCCCGAGGCAGGGATTAAACCCGGGTCCCTGGTGATGTGAGGCAGCAGTGCTAATCACTGAGCCACTGTGCCACCCCAAATAACTTAAAAATTCAAAACTTGAGAGATTTTGAATCCAGTTGAAGACTTTCTACTGGCTTGGCAAGTTTTTTGAGTTGCTGCAAGGCACCATAACGATATTCCTCACTCATCCCTTGAAAACACATGCTTCAGTCATGTCTGAACCCTGAGATTTGGGATGACTGTGGGATGCATTTCCAAAGAACTGGTGGGGTCCTGTCGTACTCCTATACAATGTGAAGGCAAGGTTTGGAAATTCAACAACCTGACAACACACAAAATGTTTCTGAACTTTAACCTGATCATCAGTCTTCTGACATATATCTTCTAGGTGATTATAGATGACATTGGAAATAAAACTGTTGTCGAATTCCCAGTGAATCGTTGGTTTGCACTGGATGAAGATGATGGTAAAATTCAACGGGACATTCTGGTTGGGGGAAGTCAGACCACAGGTGAGAAGAAGTTTGGAATTTAATGATGCACAGCCTCCCACCAATGCCAGTAAAGAGAAAGGTCTAGCAATGATTCTTTGTATGAAAAGTCTGAAGAATATATCTTTTCCTGATTCTTTGAGTCCTTAGTTGGCATTTTAAGACTCAAAATGTTAACTCTCTCTCTCACTGATACAGCTGGACCTGCTGAGCTTTTCCAACAATTTCTGTTTTTAATTCAAATCTTCAGCATTCATGGTGTTTTGATACCATTTTGTAATCTTTTTACCAAAATGATCACTTATGCTACACTAAAACAACAATTTAATGTGATCTGAATGCTTGTGAATGATATTTATTTCAGTCCAGCATTACAGTCAATGGTTTGGAAAGTGGAGCTATGTTTTTTGATCCATGTTTTATTTAATTATATTATCTTTATCTTTTGTATGAATTTACAATTGATAGAACAGGCCATTTCAGTACACGTTTAGAACATTCCTGATTTGGCACCCCATGTCAGTATATTCTCCCTGTTTGCATTCTGGGTAATCCAAGATGGACGTTGGGAAAAAAATGTGGCTGTAAGAGCTGCTCCTTTTTTGAGGTACTTTAGGTGTTGGAGGTGATTTCCTCGAATTCCAAGAGCAGCAATTACTGTTTTATATACTGTTACATTGTTTTGGAACTTTGGGGGGCAGAAGATCAAAACAAAACACTTTAAAAAGGATAAAGTCAGACAAAGGCACTGACCACATGGTCAGAGAAAGAAACCGATACTGTTGACTGCCACAGCAGCGAATCTACACAGTTAATGCCTTTGCTGTTTGAATTCAATTATCCCTGGACATTGGAGTATATCTAGAAAAAATTAACAAACAGTGAAATTTACAGCTGACCTTGGAAGAACCTGTATGGGAGAGCTCACAGCACAGGAACAGATAGTTTTTAAGTGTAGCCTTGCTTTAAATCTATAATAATGAGTAGAGTGAGTTCCTTCTTGATTATATGCTTCATTGAGAACTGTCTCTTGATTAATTTCAAAAATATAAGGCATAAGTGTTGTTTGCCTGAAGCAGTGTTTTCTTTAGAGCAATAAGATGGTACTATTTTCTGGGTCTGTAGATTGTGAAGGAGCAAAGATGGCCTTTAGTAGAATGATGTGCTCTTCCTGTCGGATGTGGAGTTTAGGGAGAGTTTCCTTGTTACTGATGGTTGTGTCTGCAGGAAGTGTCTTTGGTTGGGAATCCTATCAGATCACATGAATCAGTTGGGCAGTTAGAGGCGATAAGGAATTTACAGGGGCTAGGGGTGTGATGAATGGCAGTTATAGGAAGGGAGAAAAGCCACAGATACAGTCAGGTCGATGGGTTAACTCCACAAAAGGTAGGAGGGGTAGGCAGGTAGTGCAGGAGTCTCCTGTGGCTATCCCCATATCAAACTAGTATGCTGCTTTGGAAAATGTAGGAGGTGATGGACTCAAAGGGGAATGTAGTATGAATAGTCAAGTTTCTGGTATCGAGACTGGCTCTTATGTAACAAAGAGTACATCAGGTTCCAAGTGATCCATTATGACAGGGGACTCTCTAGTCAGAGGCATAGACAGATTTTTTTGCAGCCTGCAGTGAGAAATCAGAATGGTTTGTCATGTCCCTGATGCTAGAATCAAGAATATCTTGGAGACAGTGCAGAATATTCTCAAAGTGGGAGAGGGAAAGGCAGGAGATCATTGTAAATGGAACTAACAACAATAGGAAGGGAAAATGATGAAATTTTGAGGACAGATGTCAGATGTAGGCAGGAATTTAAAAAGGAGGTCGTCGGAGCTAATAATATCTGGATTACTCCCGGTGCAATGAGCAAGTGAGGGTAGGAATAGGAGGATAGAGCAGATGAATGTGTGGTTGAGGAGCTGGTGCAGGGGAGAAGGGTTCACATTTTTGGATCATTGTAATCTCTTCTGGCATAGAAGTGATCTGTACAGGAAGGACAAATTGCACCTGAATTGGAAGAGGACTAATGTACTGGCAGGGAGATTTACCAGAGCTACTTGGGAGGATTGAAACTAGTAAGGTGGGGAACGGGGGTGGTGGTGGACCCAGGGAACTAGTGGGAAAGAAAGCAATCTGAGACTGGTGCAGCTGGGAAAAGAAGCGAGTCAAACAGCCAAGGCAGGCAGGAACAAAGCAGAGAACAAGCTAGGACTGATAAATTAAACCTCATTTATTTCAATGCAAGAGGCAGATGGACTCAGGATATGGTTAGGAACATGGGACAGGGATATCATAGCAATTACAGAAAAGTGGCTCAGCGATGGACAGGACTGGCAGCTTAATGTTCCAGGATATAAATGCTGTAGGAAGGATAGAAAGGGGGGGGCAAGAGAGGAGGGAGGTGGCATTTTTGGTAAGGGATAACATTACTTCAGTAGTTAGGGAGAATATTCCTGGGAATACATCCAGGGAAGTTATTTGGGTGGAAATGAGAAATAAGAAAGGGATGATCACCTTATTGAGATTGTATTACAGACCCGCTAATAGTCAGTGGGAAATTGCAAAAACAAATTTGTATGGAGAATTCAGTTATCTGTAAGAATAATAGGATGGTTATGGTTGGGGATTTTAACTTTTCAGACATAGACTGGGACTGCAATAATGTTAAGGGTTTAGATGGAGAGGAATTTGTTAAGTGTGTACAGGAATATTTTCTGATTCAGTATGTGGATGTTCCGACTAGAAAAGGTGCAGGTGACTGAGGCAGGGCGGGTGACTGAGGCAGGGTGGGTGACTGAGGCAGGGCAGGTGACTGAGGCAGGGCAGGTGACTGAGGCAGGGCGGGTGACTGAGGTGTCAGTGGGAGAGCACTTTGGGGTCAGCTACCATTAGATTAGATTAGATTAGATTAGATTAGATTAGATTAGATTAGATTAGATTAGTGTTTAAAAGTAGTTTAAAAGTAGTGATGAGAAAGGATAGACCAGAACCGAAAATTGAGTTCTAAATTGGAGGAAGGCCAATTTTGATGGTATTAGGCAAGAATTTTCAAAAGTTGATAGGGGGCATATGTTCACAGGTAAAGGAATGGCAGGAAAATGGGAAGCCTTCAAAAATGAGCCAACGAGAGTCCAGAGACACTATATTCTCATTAGGGAGAAAGGAAAGGCTGGTAGGTGTAGGGAATGCTGGATGACTAGAGAAATTGAGGCTTTGGCTAAGAAAAAGAAGGAAGCATATGTCAGGTATAGGCAGGAGAGATTGCGTGATCCTTAGAAGAGTATAAAGGCAATAGGAGTACACTTAATGGGAAATCAGGAGGGCAAAAAGGGGACATGAGATAGCTTTGGCAAATATGTTTACGGAGAATCCAAAGAGTTTTTATGAATAAATTAAGGACAAAAGGGTAACGAGGTAGACAATAGGGCCTT
>NC_057710.1:30615776-30650613 GCF_004010195.1 Chiloscyllium plagiosum | reverse complement strand
TTCCATTTATCTTGCCTGCATTCAGATCCACATAGAATCTTAGAGATCTACAGCATGGAAACAGACCCATCAATCCAACTTATCTATGCTGCCCAGATATCCCAATAAATCCAGTCCCATTTGCCAGTATTTGGTCCATATCCTTCTAAACCCTTCCTATTGATATACCCATCCAGATGCCTTTTAAATGTTGTACTTATACCAGCCTCCACTACTTCCTCTGACAGCTTATATCATACACTCACCACCCTCTGTGTTAAAAAGTCGCCTCTTGGTTCCCTTTCCCCTCTCATGTTAAACCTGCCCTCTAGTTTTGGACTCCCCCAGTCCAGCAAAAGACCTTGTTTACTTACACTATCCATGTCTCTCATGACTTTATAAACCTCTACAAGGTCACCCATTAGCTTCCAACCCTCCAGGGAAAGCAGCCCCAGTGTCTCCCTGTAGTTCAAACCCTCGAATCCTGGCTACATCCTTGTAAATCTTTTCTGAATCCTTTCAAGTTTCACAACATCCTTCCTATAGCAGCGAGACTAGAACTGCACCCAGTATTCCATAAGTGGTCTGTCCAATGTCTGATACAACCAAAATATGACCTCCCTACTGCTATACTACTGTTCTTATATGCCCACACCTTTCTTGTCAGAATTGATTTGAACTAGTGACCCTCTGGTTAGGATTGTTTCATGAATTATGCTTCTTCCCACTATTAGCAACACATCCTAATTTTAGAATCAAATTTGATTTTCCAGGGATTATTTACAATGTTTCTGTAGTAACCGGTGATATCAGAGGAGCTGGGACTAACTCAAAAGTGCATATCATTCTCCATGGATCCAAGGGTCTTAAAAACAGTGGAAAGATTTTCCTGGAAGGTGGCCAGTTTGAACGTGGAATAACAGACATTTTTAACGTGGAGTTGGCTGCCCTGCTCAGCCCACTCAGCAGGGTTACCATCGGCCATGATAACTGTGGTGTCAGTTCAGGATGGTTCTGTGAGAAGGTAAGGAATGGAATAACATTTTTAAACTCCTAAATGTTGTGAACCTTTACCCCGTATAAAGAATTTTTTAAAAAGTGTGTCACCACACATCTCATAGATAGACAATAATTTAACACAACATTATAATCCTATACCATGCCATAACCAGTCAGTAATGAAATCAAAATCAATGGATAATTTGAAAAGCAGATTTATTTTTGCACGCAGAAGTCCAGCTACCTGATTTTATATTTCAGCTGTAAAATTAGCTTACTTATGAAATTAATTCATGAGAGCCCAGGAAAGAACTTACCCCTTATTAACAAATAATAAGGTAGTTTTATGCCCATCAGATTAGATGGTTGTGAACTCACCTTCCAAATTCACCTGCAACTATGATAAATTCCATCACGTCATTCTCTTTGCAACCATCCAATAAAATGGTCAGCCGTAGATGGAAGAGCTTTAACCATTGTCTTTTCTCCACTTAATTCTTTCCCATTACAACATGTCCACCTTCATCCAGCTGTTTCTCTGGTCAAAGTTGCTGGGTGAATTGTGAATGCAGAATGTGCTTTGTGGGACCCAAGGCAAGGGTGCAAAGAGACAACGGAAGGCAGTTAAACAAGTGGTAGTATTATGTTTACAAATAATTATAATCCATGGAGTAATCATGTGTCTGTAGCAGTAACACACTCCACATACGTAACATCTTTCAATCCATATGTAATATTATTCTGTATGTGTAACACACCACATTATGTTACGTGGTCCAGCTATGTGATATTCGGTATGTGATCATGCATACCTCTCTGACACGTGCCATTTCCTGGTTAGCACATTTCAACCTACATACACACATTCTCCTGGCAATGTGCAATCCTAGCAATATTTTCATGCATGTACCATACTACAAACAGCTGTATTTTATATACCTCACAAATTTAATTTACATTATTGCTCATATAATATTTATGTTTATGTTTCTACCTGAACATAGTTGTGAAATCTTGCTCTTAATAAATTCCAGAATATCTGTCTCAATTGCTATTTGTTCTCTACCATGATTTTTAGCAGCCTCTTTTTGATCTACACAGGTTATAGTTTACTGTGCATTCACTGGCATTGAACAGACATTTCCCTGCAGAAAATGGCTGGATGAAGATGAAGGAGATGGGCTGATTGAACGTGAACTCTATGAAATGGTTTCACTGCGACAGAAGAGACAGAAAAGTACATAGCAATTTTTTGCAGAATCTTTCCAGGCAATAGAATTCAAACAGACAAGTACTGAGAAATTCCAACATGCAATCATCGGTGTAGCCCCGCCTCATATGGTTTTCTAGCTAGACCCCGTACTTTGATCTTTGATCAGCAAAGAGAGAAAGGGGATTAGGGTTTTAATAACCCTGGGCAATGTCTTTGCTAGCAGAGACTGTGAGCTCAGCTTTGCCTCAGCTTATTATGCCCTGATTTGTTTTCTTCAAGATGCAGGAAGAGATGCTCGTCCAGCAGCACATTGTGCCTGGCATCGGGCACTATCTTCCCCTACAAGAAGGAGGGGGAGAAAGTGAGGACTGCAGATGCTGGAGATCAGAGTCGCGAGTGTGGTGCTAGAATCATGGTGAATCAGATTTCCTGATGAAGGGCTTATGCCTGAAACATCGATTCTCCTGCTCCTCAGGTGCTGCCTGACCTGCTGTGCTTTTCTAGCACCACACACTCAAGAAGGAGGAGCTTGTTAACTAAAGTCTTGTATGTTATTTAGTGAATGTTATAATGGAATATTTGAGAATCTGTGTGTAGGATATAAGCTGCGAGGATGTGAATATTGAACTAGCAGTGGGTATCTGGAAGAGAAGAGTGATAGAACATAGAACATAGTAAAGTACAGCACAGAACAGGCCCTTTGGCCCACGATGTTGTGCTGAGATTTAATCCTAATGTAAAATATAGTAACTTAACCTATGCACCCCTCAACTCACTGCTATCCATGTGCATGTCCAGCAGTCAGTTAATGTCCCTAATGACTTTGCTTCCACCACCACCGCTGGCAACGCATTCCATGCATTCACAACTCCCTGCATAAAGAACCTACCTCCTTTATACCTTCCTCTTAATATCTTCAAACTATGACTTCTCGTACCAGTCAATCCTGCCCTGGGGAAAAGTCTCTGGCTATTGATGAAGTGATTGTCGGTCAGTGAAGGATAATAGAATTGGATGGTCACTAGTGACAGTGCTGTAAATAACAAAGCTCAACATGGAACTGAAAATATAAGGATAATCATCTAAACTTAACATCTGAAGTTAGGTCACTGGAGTGTTACAATGCAGAAAGATACTATTTGTCCCATTGTCTGCACTGACTCTCCAGATGAGCATGGTTACCTATTGTCAATTTCATGATTTTTCCCAATACACTTGTCCATTATTTCTAGCCAAATAAACATTGAATGCCTTTTTGAATGTCACAGTTGAACTTGCCTTCACTACCAGGTCATTGATACTTTTCCAGTATTGCAGTTCTCCTTAAGACTGACATACATTTCCCACAGGAAAAAGTGAGGACTACAGATTCTGGAGATCAGAATTGAAAAAAGTGTCACTGGAAAAGCACAGCAGGTCAGGCAGCATCCAAAGAGCAGAAGAATCAATGTTTCGGGCATAAGCCCTTCACATTCCTGATGAAGGCCTTATGCCCAAAAAGTTGATTTTCCTGCTCCTCGGATGCTGCCTGACCTGCTGCGCTTTTTCAGTGCCACGCTTTTTGATGCTTTTCCCACAGGCTTGTCAGTAAATATTTTGGTGACTTGGTGTTCTTTTGGGTAGACTGGTTACCCTTCTCTCCACTGACAGACCCAAGATCACCAGTGAAACATGACAGAATCTTGCAGTTTATTCATTTTCTCATTGTTTTAGCCATTTGTTCTTCAAGTTGTTTTTGGGTCTTTGCAATTCTCTCTCAGAGATGCTAACTATCTTTAATTCATACTACTGAAGCTTGATTGCACTTCTCTCCCCATTCCCCTACAGATGACTATTCAGCAGATGAACAGCACAGGTAGTGCTATATGTACCCATGGATGGCTATAATTAGTGAGTAGTGCAAATATCCAGGCTGTGGATTCTCTTCCAGCATCAGTGGTAGAGGCAGAAACTTTCCCAACATTAAAATTAGGTCAGATGGGTAGGTGAAAGAAAAATGGGTTAAACCATGTGACAATAGGATAAGAAAATGTGATTAGAACTGTGTGCCTGAGTAAATAAATCATGTGATTAATGCACATTGCCCAGAATCAAACTGTCAGCTTGGAGCTGGCACATTGCTCTCTGCTATTGGGGAGCCTGGAGTGACAAACTCTTTGAAGCCAACTTAGTCTGCAGCAGTATTTATCCTACCACCAAATGAATGCCTTTTCATACATCCACATCAGCATGGAATGAGTCAACAAATGTTAAAGATCACGTATAAAACAACAGGACATCCATTGATAATGCTGTTTCAATCTATCAACCAGTGGGTAGAATGGCTGAATAATAAGAACATGAGTCAGATCATGAACATCCAAGGAGTTTCTGTACTGTGAACTACTATTGGGGGTCCAAGTTCTAAAGGACATTATTCCTTCTACAGCTTGATGTAATTCTGTCCTATTCACCTGGTGCAGAGCATGTTAAAAGAAGCTGTCTCCTTTTTTTACATTAGAAAATCCATGGTCATTGTGGATCTGGACAAGCGATATTAAGAATGCAGGAACAGATGCGAATGTTTTCCTCCAGCTGTATGGTAACAAAGGGAAATCAGATGCGATGTGCCTGGACAACAATTCAGACAATTTTGAAACTGGACAAACAGATAAGTTTATGGTGGGTGGCATATACTGTGGGAGTTAGCAAAAGTCCAATAATAACAATTTCTATTTGACCAAGTTCCTCTGTCAGTCCATCTTACAAATGTACTGCAAATCCATAAAGGTCACTTTGGCATGAAATTCCACCCTGATGGGAATTTATCCATATAATTTCTCCTGTAGCCACATCCTACCCTCCATCACCCATTGGACTCTGCTCATAAATTAGTCAGTGCCCCTCTTCACAACATCCGTTCCCATATTAAGAAGCTCCTTGTCAATCATTTACATTCTAGTTTTAACACAAAATTATTGTATATCACTGCCCCTAATCAAAGCCTCCTGGCCTGATTATATTTTACATGACTAACTTCGCCCAAAATGCTTCAATGATGTGGTCATTATTTATTTTATTCATTCCTGGGATGAGGCACGATCAGAATTTATTGTCCACCCATAATTTTAATTGGGAAAATAGTGATTGTTGTATAAAATAGTTAGTATTTAAAATGGTCAACTGAGAGCAAAGAAAAAACCTTTGGTCTTCAGCATATAAAGGATGGCTCTTGGGAGGAGGTGAGCAGTTGCCTACGTGTTCTCACTGCAAGTGTGCTGGTTCAGTGATTGTTTTCAGTATTAACAACTTGTAGCTAGAGGGGTAATGTGAATCTACACTTCGTTGATCCTGGTATCCAACAGAATATCATGAAGATGTTCTGAAGAAAGGTCACTGGACCAGAAATATTAACTCTGATTTCTTTCTACAGATGCTACGAGAACTGCTGAAATTTTCCAGCAATTTCTGTTTTTTCTGTAAAAGATTTGCATGTATCTGAGATGATGTAATGTAGCTAGCTATTAAGTTATATGCAATAAAATTGTTTATGGTTTGTCAAGATGGAGCCTACCTTTTGCCGACAATGTCATATGGTAACAGACTGATACCAACAACAGCATTAGAGGCAGTAAATCTATTCAAGACATCCCAGATGGTAGTCATGTTTTCTAAGAACATAACTTAGTCATACATCTATTTCTTCCTCTAATCTTCTTAAGCCTTCTGCTCCTTTGATCACCTCATCTTGATAAACACTGCACTAATCACTTCAAGTCTAATCCTGCATTTATCACTGAGAGGACCTCTCCAAAACCTGTGTATTTTGTCTCTCCTCATTTCAGTCATATTTCCCTGCATCACATCTCAGCCTGGGCTTTATCCTAAGCTTATCTCCACTTTATCAGTAGTTTATTTCACACCAGTACTTGTAGATGCAAAGAAAATCTCCTCTTGTACTAACACCGATTGTCATTCCTAAAATTAGACTATTACAGGGCAGGAAGGGGTAAATCCTTCTCTATTCTGAGTGCAAGCCAGTTTGACCCAGATCTCTTCCTTTCACCTCTGTGGTAGAAGATTGCAAGTTCAAATTCTTAAGGATATGAAAAGAACATTACCAAGAATTTCCTCAGAGTTTTTTTTGTTGTACCTTTGTAATTTCAGTTGCAGTCCTCTTTTCAATCACATCAGTAGGTCTCCACCAAACTTATGTTGGCAGAGCAGGACAGGAAGTTTCAAGTGCAGGTATTCATTTCTAGAAAATTAAGTAATTAAGTCATAGAAAGATAAGAACAGATAGGATAACTAAAGTATCTGTTATTCAGAACAGTGCGCCGTGCAGTATTGTCTCTCCCATTTTGAGACACACCCTTGTTCAGGTATTGCAATACATGCCTTTGAAACTTTTTTATCCTCCGGCTTCACAATGCTGGAGAAGCGGTTGACAATGATCTGTTCTGTGAGGTCCCTGTCACAGGGCAGTGGGTCCTGAATGGGACTTCAATGGGACTTGCCTGCATTCAGCTATGTTTAAGCCAATCACATTATTGCTTACTAAAAGACCAGGATTGAATTAAACAAAGCAGAAATTATTCACTTTGGATTAATTCTGAAAGATTTTCTTCATGTGTCTCTTGCCTTTTGTAGATTGAACTCCCAGACCTGGGAACCATTTACAAGCTGAGAATCTGGCACGAGAAACGACATCCTTTTGCTGGTTGGCATCTGAACAAAGTGAGTCATCAAACTGTATTGATATGAATGCAGAGAAGAAGGCTAGGCTTTGGTATATGGGGTAGTGTAGTGGTACAGGCCTGAAGGAGTGCCACAGACATGTGAGTTCAAATCCCACTACAGGTACTGATGGAATTTACATTTAATTGGTTCATAAATATGGAATTAAAAAGTGAATATGGTTTTATACTGACCATGAAACAAAGTGGGCGGTTATGAAGTACCAGATTCGTGTAAAACCTTGAGACTTGTATTGACTTTTTTTTTAATAATATATTTTAATTAAGAAAAAATAGATTTTTAAAATATTACAACAAATACAAAACAATGCAATTCAAAACAGTACAAAAATAGTACAAAACTAAACCCAAATAATAAAAAAAATTCCCCAACCCACCCTCCTATACAAATGTATAAATGTAAATGTATAGAGAAGTATAAAATTTAAAAAAAAATCTAAACTAGCTATTTAACTAACTAAATAAATAAATACCTAACAACAAACAAATAAATAGTAATAACTCAGCTCAGCCAAACAAAACACTCATACATTCACAGTTCCTCCTCCCTGGATATTGGACTCATGAAACACAATCGTTATGGCTCTATAAAAGCCCTTGTTAGTGTGGCAGATAAATCGGTGTCCAGGTATTTCAAAAAGGGTTGCCATGTCTTGTAAAAATTCTCAGTTTTGTGGTGTACCATATTTGTGAGAAAATCCAGGGGAATACGCTCCATAACAATCTTCCGCCAACCCGACAGGCCTGGGGGGTTTTCTGATATCCAACCTAGCAAGATATTCTTCCTTGCACAGAATTGTAAGAATATTGAAAAGTTTTGCCTTATGCGAGTCTGCAGGAAATACAATGGGTGGCCCAAAAGGAGCGAAATAGGGTCCTTTTCCACCCCTACTCCTAATATCCTCTCCATTGTGTATTGACTTTTAAGTCCAGAGCACAGTGACTGGCTTTTAACTCTGAAAGGTGGCATGTTACTCAGTTATACAAGCTCCTAAGTACATGCCAGTGTTGAAACTACTGGAAGAGCTTAGCGAGGGGAGTGGCAAATTCTGGAGTACAAGCCTTCAGTACTATTCCAGAATGTTGTCAGGGCCCAGAGCCTTTGCAGTAACCAATGCCTCCAAACAACATTTGATATCATGTAGACTGAATTGCATTAGTATCTGTGATGCTGGGGACCACTGGAGGAGACCAAGATGGATCATCCACTCAGTGCCTCTGGCTGAAGATTGTTGTAAATGCTTCAGGCTTATGTTTTCACCAATGGGCTGGGTCTTCTATCATTCAGGATGAGGATATTTGTGGAGCCTCCTCTTCTCATGAATTGTTTAATTATCCACTATCATTCAGGACAGCAGAGCACAGGTCTGATGTGCTGGCTGTGGGATCGCTCAGCCCTTTCTATCACTTGCTGCTTATGCTGTTTGGTATGCAAGTGGTCCTGTTTGGTAGCTTCACCAGTTTGAAACCCCTTTTTTTTAGGTACGCCTGGTGCTGCTCCTGGCACACCCTCCTGCACTCTCCATTGAACCAGGATTGATCCCCTAGCTTGGTTGATTGTGGGATATGCTGGGCCAGGAGGTTGCAAATTGTTCTGGAATACTGTGCATATTGCTGGCCTGTCAAATGCAATGGGCATTCCTGATGGCCCAGACCGCTGTTGCCTCCACAAGTTTCCAACTATTGTCAAAGAACCGAAGAGTCATACAGCACAGAAACAAACCCTTTGGTCCAACCTGCCCATGCCAACCAAGTTTCCTAAACTGCACTGGTCCCATTTGCCTGCATTTGGCCCATATCCCTCTAAATCTTTCCCACTCATGCACCTGTCCAAATGTCCTTTAAATGTTGTAACTGTACCTGCATCTACTACTTCCTTTGGCATCACATTCAATACATGCACCACCAGCTATGTGAAAAAGCTGCCCCTCAGGTCCTTTATTAATCTTTCCCCTCTTACCTTAAATTGATGCATTCTAGTTTTGGACTCCTCTACCCTGGGTAAAACACCTTGGTTAGTCACCTTATCTATGCCCTTCATGATTTTATTATACTTTGTAAGGTCACTCCTCAGCCTCCAATGCTCCAGAGAAAAAAGTCTCAGCTTATCTAGCCTCTCCCTATAACTGAAACCGCCCAGTCCTGGCAATGTTCTTGGAACTGTTTTCTGCAACCTTTCCAGTTTAACAAAATCCTTTCTATAGCAGGGTGACCAGAGTTGTACTCTGTATTCCAGAAGTGGCCTTATCAATGTGTTGTACTGCCACAACATGATGTCCCAAATCCCATACTTAGTGTTCTGACCAATGAAGGCAACTGCCCTGTCTATCTGTGACGTCAATTTCAAGGAACTATGTACCTGCACTCGTCGGACTCTTTGTTCGACAACGCTGCCCAGGGCCCTACCACTGGCTATATAAGTCCTGTCCTGGTCTCACATTTATCTAAATTAAACTCCACCTGTCTCTCATCAACCCATTGGTCCAGCTAATCAACATCTCTCAAACTCTGAGATAATCTTCTTCACTGTCCACTGTACCACTAATTTTAGTGTCATCCACAAACTTATTAACTATGCCTCTTATATTCTCATGTGTATCATTTATATAAATGGCAGCACCGATCCTTGCTGCACACCGCTGTTCACAGGCCTCCAGTCTGAATAACAACCCTCTATCACCATTTTCTGTCTCCTTCCATCCAACCAATTTTGGATCCAATTGGCTTGCTCTCCTGGAATCTCATCTCATGTGATCTAATCTTGCTAAACAGCTTACCATACAGAACCTTATCAAAAGCCATGTTAAAGTGCATGTGGCCAGTGTCTACCGCTCTGCCTTCATCTATCATCTTGGTCACCTCTTCAAAAAACATAATTAAGTTTGTTTGGATTTACAGGCAATTGCAGACATAAAGAATGTTGTCAGGAGCGGAGAAGGGTTTTGGTGTTTGACAAAAAGATACTAATATGTACACACAGAACTGAATATTCACATAGCATAAGACAAAGACCACAGACATAGAAGTTCATTTATAATCTGCAAGATGAAGGTCCACAGCACATTTATGTCAATTGTGAATGAATTTACAATCCAAAACTCCACAAGATAAAACCTGCTGTCCACACAAAATTGACTATCAATATGCAAATGATTAAAATCACCACCTGACACCTAAAAGACTGAAATTACGTTAGAGCCCGGGTGTCCTTGGAGAAGGAGCACGCGGTGTCAACCAACACCCTGGAGTTGTTCAGGGAGAGGTGGGACTACCGCACTTAGGTGGTAGTGTGGGGGTTAAAAAAGAAAAAAAAATAAACAGGAGTGACCCTACCCTCCCAAAAAAAAACAAACAGGCATCCTCCCTACAAAAGAAGAAAAGACTGAAATCCACTGGATAAATAAAAGCTCCTCACAGATCATTGTCCATTTATAATTTACAGGTTACGGAGCAACACTACACACACACACACACAATCCAAGGATAAAACTCAGCTCCCCTCGGAGAAATTACTGTGCATCAGATAACAGAAACTACATTTTATTGTTTGCAATATCTAATCTTGTTATCATCAAACTCAACCCTATGTAATCTCTCCTCTCCAATATCATTTCCTCTTCCCTGTAAAGACCTGCACCTGCAATATCCACTTCTCCCCACACCACCCCATCGTGTCTACTTTTCCTCTGCAATGTCTATTCTTCCCCCTCCTGATATCCACTTTTCATCTGTGATATCCTCTCACATTTGCAGTAATGTATACTTTCTTCCCCTTCACTGCAATGTCCTTTTTTATAAGTGAGACCCCTAACCTCAATAACTGCTACGTGATTAGGTCAAGAGATATCATTGTGGAGAATTCTCAATTTTGATTATAATATAATGACATTTACAAAACAGAAATGGGAACTGACGAACAATAAGTAAATATCTTAACATTTTCTGAAATATCATTTGCGCTATCTGCTTGGGGGCAATTTCTTTGCATGCTTTCGCATACAATTTAGCATCTGTTTTGGTTCCTGTCTCCTTGAGCTGTGGTATAGTTGGTAGCACTGTTGCGCTAGAATCAGAAAATTGTAGATTTTAATCCCACTCCTGGGACTTGAGCATGCAATCCAGGCTGATATTTCAGCACAATATGAAAGGTCTGTTTTTTTTTTGAATGAGGCATTAAGGTGAGGTCCTACCTGAGAGGGCAGGCAGATTAAAAAGATCTGACATTCAGCTGAAGATCAAAATAGAATGAATTGTGAGATCATCCACAGTTGAACAGCCTCCACTTCTCAGTCTATGGACATATGTGGACCAAAACTTCTGGCTCTATAGAACTATACCCTACACAAATTTAGCACTTTTGCAAAAAGCAGGAAGAGCTTGCATTTATATGAACCATGTCCCATCCTCAGGATAGCCAATGAGTAGCTTTTTAAAGTGTTGTGTTAACAAATACAGCAGCCACGTTCCGCACAAGATGATTCCATGAGCAACAAATGAGATGATTAACTGGAAATGTGATTTTAGCTTTGATGATTGAACTCTTTTTATGTGAACTACGGAATCTATATAGTCTCTTCCAATTCTCATCTTTCCATCAGTCCCACAATGTTTGAGGGATTTTTATTTAATGAAAATACATTAGATCTTGCGTTTCAGATTTTTATTATCGTTCAGTCCTTGCTCTTTATGAGCCTCAGTGTGTGTTTTGTTCCTTCCAGAAGAAGGTACACTGATATTGTGGTTTAGGAATGAACAGAAGACTCTCCACTTTCTTCCTTTTGCTAACTTAGTCAAATGATCAGATGGAATTTCCCTTGACATTAGAACACAGAGCCTTGTTAGAATAACTCTGTGGCTTAGATTTTAACAACAAAATAATTTTTGTTAACAACCTGAAAGACAGACTGACCATATGCCAGGTATAATGTGTCTCTTTAGTTGAAGTGGGGATTGCAAATTCGGGAAATTATACTACTCAAGTTACTGGCTTCAATAGCCAACCTCTGGCCTGATGTGTACATGTGCTCTGATTTACTGCAGGTGACTTTAATGAAATCACTGACAAAGGAGAAATATAACTTCAAATGTGGCCGATGGTTGGATATCAATGAGGATGACAATGAGATTATACGGGAGTTGCCTGCTGAGGGGGACTGTGTTGATGAAGTCCAACCTTGTGAGTGAATGCACAATCAGTCAAATGGGAGAATAAAGCTGGCTGTATTCAGACTGATCTCTGAGGGACTTTTGTTAATTTGCTGTGCTTTTTAATGTATTTTCTTGCCCATTTCCCTAATATTTGAACTCACAAATCCACAGATGTAAGTACAGGGAGAAGGACTCTGCATACTCCTGCCATCAAGATGCCACTCCAAACCCTTGGTTAACATACAGTCTTCGTATTACAGAAGTGTAAATGCTTATATAGTAGTTCCCCCGTATCCACAATCTACCGCGGAAGACCGAAACCACGGATAATAGCAAACTCATTCATTTAAATGGGAAATTTACCTCCCCTGCAGTTCCCTGGCTCCTAGTTCTGGAATGTTCCATGTAATATCTTTGGGCCACGGTAAACTGTGGGTAACTGAAACCGTGGATACCAACTCCATGGATACAGCGGTCGCCTTGTACTGCTAAACGCTGCCAAAGTTTACGCATCCATACATGCTCATGCACGCATACACAAAAATGCACACACCTGCAAATTCATGCACACCTGCAAATGCATGCACACAAATGTATGCACATAAAAATACACACACACAAATGTGCACACATGCAAATGCACACAAGCGAGCATGTTCATCTCAATGTGCATAGACACAAATTTGCAGGCATACAAACATACATGCACACACAAACATACCTAAGCAAAGACACATGCATGCACAAGCAAATACACAGGTTTTCCTGGTCGGTTTCTTGTCTCCCAACCAGCAACTAAAATACTTCCCATCCACTCACTGTTCAATGATCTCAACAGCAGTCAACAGCAAAGCATGTCTTTATCAGCGGTCAGAACCTTTTTAGAAATAATCTTCAGTGTCCACAACTCACCTTTTAATGATGTCTTGTAATCTTCCCATTCTAGGTATTTTCACTAAGCTTGAAATTAATCAAGTTTTCCATAACCCTTCAAGATGTAAGCCCTCCACAAACTATTAAATATGAAGCATCCTTATAAAAACACATGTCTCTGGCAACACTGTCCTTGAGCATTTATGCACAGTCTCCCCACCCTTCAGTCGGAAAGGCATCTGCTTTCATTCATCATCTTAATACTCCCCATATTCTAACATTTCAAAGCCCACTGTTATGGAATTTATGAATAGTTGGATTTGTGATGGGACACAGCTGGAACATCAGAAGAAATGCAGTGGGTAAACTTGACTACGGCAGTTTGTGTTAGCCAGAAGCTATGAAGAGAGATTGGTTCAACTGCACCTGTGTTCACTAGAATTTTGAAGGATGATGTGGATCTGATTGAAATGTATTAAATTCTAGCATCTGGACAGACCAGATGCAGGGATGATGTTTTCCCTGGTTGGGGAGTCTAGAACCAAGGGGTGTAATGTTAGGAAACATTCAGGACTGAGATGAGGAAATATTTCTTAACTCATGGATTAGTGAACCTAGCAAATTCTATAGCACAGAAGGCTGTGGAATCGAAGGCAATTAATATGTTCAGGAAAGGGTTTTTAAAAAAGATTTTAAAGGCATCAAGGGATATAAAAAGAAAGTGGGAAAATAGAGGATGAGCCATGATCATGTTAAATAGCAGAGCAAGATCGAAGGGCCAAATGACCTATTTCTGGTCTTAGTTTCTATTGTTTCAACCACCGCTCAATGCGAATCAGGAGAGCATTCTAATCAGCAGCTGAATCAAGACATCACTGTTCTCACTTGCTTCTGCAAAATGCTGGTAGAACCACTTGTAAATGTGAGAATAGTGAGAGCTTTTTATGATTTTAAAATAATATTCTTTCAGTTTCCCATCCCAAGAGGTGTTTATTTTCCCAGTATGATGTGTGTGATTTCCAGTCTGAGGTAGAGGGATAAACTTGAGTTAGGACAACTGTTAGGTACTATGCAATATCAAGGGTATTGTGGCTCAGGCAAGACAGTGAAGCTGGGTATTCATTTACTCCAAACTTAGTGAGCATTCTTCAAAGGCTGCTGGCCTACTCTTGTTCCTGTTTCTTATGTTCCCAAGTGTCTTCAGTTGCACATACCATCATTTCTTGAATTCACAATCCAGACTGAGTGCTGGCCTTGGAATCTCACTATGGACAAGAAAGCACAAATTTATACTTTAAAGCTGAATCCAGAAGCTCTCTCGGCCATTGAGACTTTGACAGCAAACCCTGCAAAGTAGAACCATAAACTGAAAACCAGGATAGATGCAATATCAACCGTGGTCATGATGTTTTCTGTGTGTTCCATGCAGTGGTGAAGTACCGGGTTATTATCTACACTGGCAAAGTGGGTGGCAGTGGCACAGATGCCAATGTCTTCATTTGCCTGATCGGCCTGCAGGGAGACACAGGCGAGCGGGTGCTTTATGACAGCAAGAATAACGTCAACAAATTTGAGAAGGGCAACGTGAGTACAATATTTGCATTCTTAACAGCAAATCACTGTATCTTTCTGTCCACACTCTGATTTACCCATACGTAGTGTTTCTATACTCTGATATACCCAGTCTGTCTCTTCCCCAATATACCCAGTCTGTCTATACCCCAATTTACCCAATCTCTCTGTACCGTGATATACTCAAAATGTCTATATCCTGATACACCCAATCTGTTTATAACCCAAATTACCTATCTGTCTACTCCTGATTTACCCAGTCTGCTTGTGCCCTAATTTGCCTTTCTGCTTATTCCCTTATTTACCCAACTCTGTCCATTAGCTGAATTATCCTGTCTCAATATTTGTACCCCGAGTTAGTCTGTCTAAGTGTAAATCCCATCAACTTCTTGCTGTATTTCCTACTTTCAGGCGGATGAGTTTATTATTGAGGCAGTAAGTCTGAAGAAAGTGATGAGGGTGAGAATAGGACATGATGGGAGAGGTGGAAGTTGTGGCTGGTACCTTGACAAGGTTGTCATCAAAGTGGAAGGAGCTCCAGAGGCGCAGGCTGTGGAATTCCCGTGTTACAGGTTATGAATTTTAACTTCTGATAAACTCCACCTTAAAGGAGAACATTCCCATATGTGTTGTCTGTGCACACTGTATGTTTCTACATGGGATAGCAAGAGAAAAAAATTATGAGGGAAAGTGAAGTAGAACAAGAAACCATTACTACTGTATTTATCACCAGGTGGCTGGATAAAGGTGAGGATGATGGCCAAATTGTTCGAGAGCTGGTTCCCCTCGGAGATGCTCAGATGCTTAAAAGTAAGTAAAGATTTTTCTAAACTTGGTAAATCTGAGTCAAACACTGTTCTTTATATTTGGCTGTACTTTTAAATTTAACAGAGAATTTTCACTTTATAGGAACAATGCCACAGTTTAATTAGGTGTACCAACACTGAAGTGTATCTATTTAAGGATAGGAAGGGGGTATTATCCCATTTGGAAAATTGCCTTTACGGCAGGTTGTTCTATCTTAGCCGGTACAGAGTGGATGCAGTAAAAGCACAGAGAAACTAATCCAAAATCACGTTCTCTTGATCTACATGATACCTTTGTAAAGTAAGAGACTTTGCCTCTCTACTGTTTCTGTTTTTTTTAACCATCTTCCATGTAGTCCCAGTACAAGGCCTCAGTCCACACACGTTGGAGAACTCTTTACGGCAGGTTGTTCTATCTTAGCCAGTACAGAGTGGATGCAGTAAAAGCACAGAGAAACTAATCCAAAATCACGTTCTCTTGATCTGCATGATACCTTTGTTAAGTAATAGAGACTTTGCCTCTCTACTGTTTCTGTTTTTTTTAACCATCTTCCATGTAGTTCCAGTACAAGGCCTCAGCCCACACACGTCGGAGAACTGTCTGTCACCAGGACCGGGAAGCTGTAAATTATACAGGGGTGGGGCAATATTCAGTAACCAGGCAGCTACCTATTAATATGGGTAGACAGCTTCCCCACTTCCCTCAACACTACCTGTCCCTCCACCTATCTTTGTGTCATTTGCAAACTTATGAATAATGCTCTTAGTTCCTTCGTCCAGATCCATAATGTATAACGCACATAGTTATCACAGCACAGACCCCTGCAGAACTTGACTAATCTCAGCTGCTATCCTCAAAACAAAATCCCTTTATCCATACTCTCAGCTTCTGCCAATCAGCCAATCCTCTCTCCATGCCAATGTATTGTCCCCACCACCAACCTCCTGTGTGGCATGTTATCAAAGGTGTATTGGAAATTCAGATAGACCATGTCCATTGGCTGTCCTTTGTCTAACTTGCTCGTTACCTCGTCAAAGAATTCTAACAGATTTGGCAGGCATGACGTCCCCATGACGAGACTGTGCTGACTCACCTCTATTTTGTCGTGCACATCCAGGTAATCCATAATCTCATCCTTAATAATGGACTCTAAAATATTAACAATGACCAAGGTCAGGCTACACGGCCTATGATTTCCTGTATTTTCCCTCCCTACCTTCCTTCTTAAATGGGTTATAGGAGATTGTGACTGTAAAGAGAGACATCATGTCAGAGATACAGTGGCCACTTTGAAAATTAAGCACAGACCACAGCATTTAGCAGGCATTCCAGCATTCTGTGTGGACACTGAAGAGGGTTATGGCAGGCCCACAGTAGTTTTTTAGCTTCTTTGATTACACAAACCCTTAAAACAAGTGGTGGTATGCAGAGGTCCTGGTTAATGCAAGAAAATTAATCTTAAATTGGATACAGGAAACAGTTGAACTAACGACCCAGCTGGTACCACTCGCATACCAAAATCAAGTTTTGAAGGCTGAGAAAGAAAATATTATAGAAAATGTCACGAGTGTCTTGTACATAAGACAGCCAGTGTTCATATGCAATTAACACAATATATCACTTCATATCAATATGATACCATGATGGGGAAGAACATCCTTTTTCCATCAAATGTTCCATAAATTATTATCTGAGAAAAAAATATGCTGCTATAATCATCATAGAATTTCTACAGTGTGGAAGCACGCCATTTGGCCCATCAAGTCCACACCAACTCTCCGAAGAACATTCCACCCTGACCCACCAACCTATCCTGTCCATGTAACCCTACATTTCCCATGGTCAATCCACCTAACCTGCACATCTTTGAACCATGGAGGAAACCAGAGCACCGGAGGAAACCCACACAGACACAGGGAGAACACGCAAACTCCACACTGACAATTGCCCAAACCTTGGTCCCTGGTGCTGTGAGGCAGCAGTGCTAACCACTGAGCCACCCTGGCACCCATCAATGAGTGATAACCGTACAATTGTAATGGCAACTCATGAATGAAAGAAGAATTCTTCATTTGTTCATATAGAGTCATAGAGTAAGTTGATTGTAGGAAACCAAGCTGTCGTAAATGACAGTTCAAATACAGAATGCTCATAATCCTTTGAAGGAGGAATTTAAAATCAATAACAAATGGCAGAAAGCCCTTAAGCGCTCAATCTCTGGCCATCCTAACTGCATACCAGCACTTGTTTTAAGGGTTTGTGTAATCAAAGAAGCTAAAAAACATTAAGTCTAGGAGAGAGGTGCTGTCTTCTGAACATCGGTGGCTGTTAGCTGTTTGATCAAGTCTGTTGGCTGAAGTATTGAGCAAAAGCATCCAGATGATGGTCTAGAGATTGATATTGTTGTTGATGGTGTTGCCTCCTATTTTCTGTCAAAGTTATTGAGACATTCTCACCTGAAGAGGATCAGTATCACACTGAGTATCTACTCCAACCGTAAAGTGCACCACAGATGAGAGGGAGAGGGAGAGTTTGTTTGTCGATCCCTCTTTCACTGGTTGTGATAGTGTGAATGCTGGAGGGTTGCCTCTTCAATCCCTTTTTCCTTAATTGGTCTTCATTGCTGTACAATCCAGAAACCAGTGGAGAAGCTGCCATTCCGCTCCAACCCTGCAATCACCTTCCAAGATAACGATAAGCGAGTACACATCTCCCACAGGTCTTTTAAGGGAGCTGATAATACTATCGGAGATTAATACCTCAGCTGAAGTAAATGTCTTGTGGAGTGGGAAAAGTGGGAGGAATGTTTAAAAACGGGTAATAAAGTAACTCCAGAAGAGAGCTGTGAAGTAAAGGGTTAGTCAGCAACCTCTCGCTCCCCATGCACTGTATGTCTTATTCCCTCACCTCATTACTTACCCACTCTCTCCTTGTGTTTCTCCCCTGCATTCAATGCTAATGTGCTTGCTTGTGGATATTATGGGACAGACTTGTATTTTGAGCATGCCATGTACTTCAGGTTTTGGGAGTAGACAGTCATGGTTATGAAGAGAATATGGGATCAGAAATTCAGCTCATAATCAAAAAGGACAGCAATTCTGTGAATGGTCTGAGTCACCTTCAGAATGTGTTCAGGACGAGACAACAAATTATGTGTCAGGGGTCAGGTTTTCTGCTATTCAACTATGCTGGTTGTTGATTTTCAATTGCACAAATGTATCAAGTTCAAGAGGTAATGAATAGCGTAATCTAAATCTTTACAGCATTTTTGGACATGCTAAAGTCATGTAAGGTGTTATATAAATGCAAATACTGCTTTATTTTTCTCTCGAACCTGCGCAGCTGTGATCTTTTATTAAACATTGTTCCTCATGTGCATCTCTCAGATATCCGTTACCATGTTACAGTGAAGACAGGCAATGTGTCTGGAGCTAGCAGTGATTCAAAAGTTTTCATCAAACTGTATGGAGAGAAGGGAGATACCAGCAAGCATTCCCTAGCCATCTCCGACAATGACCTGGGAAATTACTTTGAACAAGGCCGTGTGGATGTTTTCATTATTGACACAATGGACATTGGAAAAGTAAGTACATGTTGGTGTACATTGTGGATCATGCCTCTGAGCTATTATCTAAGTTGCTGACTAATTGCATTATTGTCTTAAGAATTTATCCATTGAATGGCAATATAAGTCCAAAATCACTATCATTATTTAGCAGAGTACATAGTTTAGAATTACACAACATAAACCATATTAGTGAATGAGCAGTCAATGACTTACATCAATTTTTTTTTGCCTGCTGTTTTAATGCAAACACTAACCCATTTATTTTGTGACATTCCCACTAATCCTAACCACTGACTTGTCTGAATTATTCATTGTGTGACCCATATCATTTGCACACTCATTGTTAAAGATTATTTCTGGTGAATTGAGTATCATTGAAAATTGCTGGGAATACCGCAAAGCACAACAGTGAAAGACTCAGTGAAGGAGGTTTAGGTGTGAGGTTGTGCATGTGCCTTAAATAAGCAGCAACTTAATGTTTCAGAACTTATAACAAGGTACTAAATGGTGCAGTGGGATGGTGCATTCACTTCATTGCTAGTTCTTAGTTTTGAATCCAGCAATTCACTAGTGGGGTGATAGTCATTTCTCTACTGGAGAGGACCACAATGCAAAACTGATTTATTTTGGATCTACAGTAATTGTTGCTGAATTAGAAGGTACTTGGCATGGGAAATCGAAGTATCAGACTACCTCCCATTTACAGCAAGTTATGCAAACAATTGTAAGACTCGCTGTGAATTGAGAAAATAATCTATGAACTCAACAGATTTTGTGTCACTAGTATTAGGACAGGATGCATATTGCTTCAGGGAGATAGTACATAGTGGAGGTGTAATAATGGAGAAATACTTTGCTTGATTATATTTTTAAGAATCAGAAAGTATTTGTGTTGAAACTTTCCCTTTTTAGATTACATTGCTGGATATAAACTATGATAAGGAAGAACATTAATGGACAATATAGCCTTACTGAATTATTGAATTTTTCATAGAGGTGACAAAGGTGATCAAGGTAGAGTAGTGGATGTTGTTTACATAGAGTTTAGTAAGGTTTTGACAAGGTGCCTCATGGTAGGCTCATCCAGAGGATTAAGATGCACAAGATCCACAGTGACTTGGCCGCGTGGATTCAGAATTGGCTTTCCATTGGAAGGCAGAGGGTCATGGTGGAAGGATGTTTTTCTGGCTGGAGATTTGTGACGAGTGGTATTCCACAGGGATCCGTACCGGGACCTCTGCTTTGGCGATATATATAAATGATTTGGATGAAAATGTAGAAAGGTGGGTTAGTAAGTTTGCAGATAATACAAAGATCGGTGGAGTTGTGGGTAGTGTAGAAAGTTGTTAAAAGATATAGCAGGATATAGATCAATTGCAGATATGGGTGGGAAAATGGCAGATGGAGTTTAATCTGGGTAAATGTGAGGTGCTGCACTTTGGGAAATCAAATGTTAAGGAAAAATATGCAATTAATGGCAGGACTCTGAATAGCTTTGATGTACAGAGGGATCTTGGGAGTTCAAGTTGATAGCTTCCTGAAAGCAGCCACTCAGTTAGGGTGGTAAAGAAGGCATATGGCATGCCTGCATTTATTAATTGGACAATTGAATACAAGAATCAGGATGTCATGTTGCAGCTTTATAGAACTTTGGTTAGGTCACACTTAAAGTATTGCATTCAATTCTCATTGCCAAATTGCAGGAAGGATGTGGAGGCTTTGGACAGAGTACAGAAGAGGTTTACCAGTATGCTGCCTGGATTGGAGGGAATGAGCTATAAAGGGAGGCTAGAAAAACTCAAGTTCTTTTCTTTGGAGTGGTAGAGCATGAGGAGAGACTTGAAGTATATAAAAATTATGAGATGCATAGACATTGATGGCCAGAATCTTTTTCCTGATGTCTAATATTAAGGGGCATGCATTTAAGGTGAGAGGGGGAAAGTTCAAAGGAGATGTGAGGAGCAAGTTCTTATATAGAGAGTGACAGGAGTCTGGAACACGGTGAGAGAGGTGGAGGTTGAAGCAAATACGATAGGAATATTTAGAGGTCTCTTAGATAAGCACATGAATATGCAAGGAATAGAGGGATGTGGACCAAGGGCAGACAGAAGGGATTAGTTTAATTTGGCATCATGCTCGGCATCACGCTATGGGCCCAAGGGCCGGTTCCTGTGCTCTATTGATCTATGTTCTTTGTATTAATTTCATACTTACAAATGATTTTAAATGTGTCTGAAGTTTATTTATACATTTGGAGAGGATTGAATAAGGCTATTGATAATTTATGTCTTTGAAGCGTCTATAACAACCTTTTTTCTTCTGAAAAGCTAAACCGTTTATTGATTGGACATGACAACGTGGGACTGCAAGCTGGTTGGTTCCTGGATAGTGTCCAAGTTAAAGTTCCTGTACATGGGAGAGAGTACATGTTCCCTGCTCATCGATGGCTGTGCAAGGACGAGGCAGATGGCAAGACCGAGATTGAAATATATCCCAGTGAGATCAGAGATATTGAAAAGTGTAAGGATATGAACTATGACAAATGTTTGACAGGTTTCCATGTGAGCTGTATATGCTGTTCTTACTGTTTAGGCATTAATCTATCTGTACTCTCGCTCATACTTATTCTTACTAAGCTCCAAATATGTGGATTCTTTTTTCACTCCTTCATAGAATGTGGCCACTATTGATGAGGCCAGTCTTAATTGCCTGTCTAGATTAGGAGTGAGCCACATTTTTGATTACAATTGAGTGGCTAACTCCAGAGGTGAGTTAAGAGTAAAGACATAGCTATCGGAATGGAGTTGTTTATCGGTACATGGTTAAGGACAACAGACTTTCTTCCTTGAATGACATCATCAACAAGATATTTTCTTCACTTTATCTTCACTGTGTTAAGATCAAAATACATGTCACTGTCTCCTACTCCAACTCAATTCTTTCTCAGAAGATCAAAAATGTGGAACTCCTGACTTTTCCCAATATTCCCCTGATAATCTATAGGTCTTTAAAACCCAAGATCAACAAATCTGAAAATGTGCTCTTTGATTGACTCCAAATTCGGTTCTACACTTTCCTTCTTGGATCATTATCTACACTCCCTGCCTTGTTGTATTTTCTAATAAACCTGTTCAGAGATGTTATTGCACACCCCTGGAGGAGGTGGGATTTAAACCTGGACCTTCTGGCTCAGAGATAGGGACTATTCCCTTAATGCCTTTCAACTGAATCATTTTCAAAGATCACATGAAGCACATGAACTGTCATTTGGTTATTCAAGCTAATCTTTCCATACAGAACAAGATTGATTAATTGGATGGTAGACGCTCTGGTGCATCATATATATTTGGAGTGACTGACACGGAACACCACATTGGTAAAAGTGCAGTTAACATCTGCTGAGCAAGGATGACATAAATTGGTATGCAACATTGATTTCACGCTATCTCACACAACTGACGGCATAATGTGGAGAAGAGACAGAAGACACACATAACATTATAAGCTCAAATAATAAAACAAAGAACTGCAGATGCTGGGGATCTGAAACAAAAATAAAATTGTTGGTGAAACCCAGCGGGTCTGGCATCATCTGTGGAAAGAAAGCAAAGTTAACATTTCAAGACTAGTGACTGTTCATCAGCACTGTCAGCAGCTAGGGAAATCTGGTATTTATGCCGAAGGCAAAGTTTCGTGTGGTGAGATGGGTAGATGAGGCGAGTGGATGGTTGGAAATGAAACCCAGAGAGAAAGAGAGAGAGATATGAAAGGGATAGATAAACAAGGTGATTATGGATTGCAGACCAGGACAAAAGAAAAGCTAAATAAGAGCAAATAGTAGGAGAGAATGGGTGAGCTGTACTGAAAGCAATCCGTATATGTGATAACAGGCCTATGAGGAGAGAATGTGCGAAAAACAACTCATGTCATAACAGGACCAGGTGTGGGAATGGGTAAAAACTATAGGTATAGAAGGATGGAAGCTGGCTGTAAAGTTATTGAACTCAATGTTGACTCCTAGAGGCTACATAGGCCCCAAGCAGAAAATGAGCTGTTGCTCTTCAAGCTTGCTGGAATACTACAGTAGACCTGGGATAGAAATGTTGGTGTTAGATCACATGTGGTGTGTTGAAATAGCAACACCTGGAAATTCAACGGTCATTTTTGTGCACAAAGTGTAGGCATTCTGCTAAGTGGTCAGCCGCCTGTGTTTTGTCTCTCCAGTGTAGAGGAGACCACATTGTGAGTAGTGAATACAGCAGACTACATTGACTGAAGTGCAGGTAAATTGCTGCTTCATCGGCAAGGTGTGTCCAGGGCCTTGGATTGTAAGGAAGGAGGATGTAAACGGGAAGCTGTTACACCCTCCATGATTGCATAGAGAGGTGCCGTGGGTTGTAGGGGAA
Source organism: Chiloscyllium plagiosum (assembly GCF_004010195.1). Taxonomy (NCBI): domain Eukaryota; kingdom Metazoa; phylum Chordata; class Chondrichthyes; order Orectolobiformes; family Hemiscylliidae; genus Chiloscyllium; species Chiloscyllium plagiosum. The sequence goes on along the minus strand of NC_057710.1, from coordinate 30,627,312 downwards.
TATTGGGAGAGGAAGAGGCGTGGACTAATGTGTCCCAGAGGGGATGGTCCCTGCAGAATGCTAATGAGGGTGGGGAGGAGAATAGTGCCTAGTTATGGCATTCTATTGGAGGTGATGGAAATGGCAGCTTACAATCCTTTGAATGTGACAGCTGGTGAGATGGTAAGTGAGGACCAAGAGGACCCTGTCATTGTTGTGGGAGGGAATGGAAGGGGTGAGGGCAGAAGTGCAAGCAATCCTTGATTCAGGAAAAGGTATACATTTCTGAGACCCCTCTGTGGAAGGTGGCATCATCAGAACAGATGCGATGGAGACAAAAAAACTGGGAGAATGGAATGGAGTCTTTACAGGAACGAGGGTGTGATGATAATAAGCTGTCAGAAGAGGGAGGATGGAGAGAGGGCCGTCCTTAATTTTGGGTGCTATGATGTGTGAGATATCTTATTTTTTATTTACTCATGGGTCATGGGACATTGCGTCGCTGGCTGGTCAGCATTTATTGCCCATCTCTAGTTGTCCTTGAGAAAGTGGTGTTGAGCTGTCTTCTTGCACTTCTTAGTCCGCCTGCTGTGGGTTGACCCACAATGCCATTAAGGAGGGAATTCCAAGCGTTTGACCCAGTGGTGACATACTTCCAAGTGAAGATGGTGAGTGGTCTGGAGGAGATATTGTAGGTGGTGTTCCTAAGTATCTGCTGCGCTTGTCCTTCTAGGCAGAAGTGGTCATGGGTTTGGAAGGTACTGTCTGAGGATCTTGCAGTGCACCTCTGCTATGACTGAGTGTCAGTGGTGGAGGGAGTGGAAACTTATGAATGTGGTGCCAGTCAAGAGGGCTGCTTTGTGCTGGATGGTGTTAAGCTTCTTGAGTATTTTTGGAGCTGCACCCATCCAGCCAAGTGGGGGTTAATAAATCATACTCCTGATTTGGTTCCACTTATAGCCAGCAGCTCATCAAATGCAAGCCCCACTTTTTCTTTAACAACACCTACAGTGTCAGTGTCTGAGCTGGTGATATAAGTATGAAATTGTGTGATGATGCTGGGTCTTCATCATTATTTTGTATTGCGTGGCCAAAACAGCACTTGAGAATCTGAAAGAAAAAAAGACTGAATGGAAAGCTTTTAGTCAAAGGAGGGGGAAGAAGTACAAGGTGCATTCTTATACCATCTGCAGGTCGTAATTCAGAAGAGAGTGTAGTGTGGAGTATGAGAAGAAGGATTCAGTGTGTGGATGGCAATATCTTCAATGGCCAGCGTCAGCACTGGGCACCCGAGGTTAAGACAAGCAGGCATGGCTGAGCTAATCAGTTATCTTTCCCTGGTTTTGTGCTGCCTTATCCCGGAAGAGAGCAGAAGCTGTGTTAATGAGTGTCATATCACTTGCTTGTTGGGTGTAGTAGTCATGATTCAATAGCTGGCAGTGTGTCCAAGCTTTGGGGGTGAGGATTTTGGATTTAGATTAGATTCCCTACAGTGTGGAAACAGGCCCTTCAGCCACCAAGTCCACACCGACCCTCCGAAGAGCAACCCACCCAGACCCATTCCCCTACATTTACCCCTGCACCTAACACTACGCGCAATTTAGCATGACCAAGTCACCTAACCTGAACAACTTTGGACTGTGGGAGGAAACTGGAGCACCTGGAGGAAACCCACGCAGACACGGGGAGAATGTGCAAACTCCACACAGATAGTTGCCCGAGGCAGGAGTTGAACCCGGGTCCCTGGCGCTGTGAGGCAGCAGTGCTAACCACTGAGCCACCGTGCCACCCCAGTGGCAGTAATGTTAAGTGTATGAGACTATAGTAGAGGCTGTGAATCTTTAATATGTGTCCTGAGTGACAGAAAATATTGGTAGTGAGTGATAGGGTATAGTTCTTTGGGCAGTACTGATACAGTTGGTTGCGTATGGCAGTTGTAATTGTATTCCCTGGCCTTGACCCTTGACATGCGTTTCTGTTCGAAGATCAGGCAGACATTTCTGCAGCTATAAACCGGATTCCAGGATGGTATGTTGCGTTTCTGGTGCCCAGACCAAGGATTTCACACAGTGGCTTTGGAACAATCCTCTGGTGGTGGAAACAGCCAGAGGTTGTGTTCTATATTTGCACTAATGAAGTAGGCAGGATGGGGGTTGTGGTCCTGCAGTTAGTAAAGAGAAACACAGAGTGGCTGGGGGCAACTGTTCCCATCTGTAAACTGATCGAGAACCAGAGTTTTGCAAAAGAAGCAAATGTGAGGTGAGAATAAAACTCTTTCACGCAGCAAGTAGTTAAGGTGTGGAGTACATTGTCTGGAGGTGTGGTAAGAGCATGTTGAATTGAAGCATTCAAGAAGATATTTAAATAATAAAACAGTGTGCAGGGTTACAGGGGAAATGCAGGAGATTGACACAAAATTAAAATGCTTAGATAGCCAATGTGCACTTGATGGACCAAATGCTCTCCTCCTGTGCCATAATAATTCTGTGATTCAGTCAGAATTTAAGAGCTAGGTAGAAAATGAGTAAACAGAACCTCAAAAGTAGTAATTTCCAGTTTACTCCCAGTGCTATGCGCAAATCAGTGTAGAAATAGGAGGATAAAACAGATTGAATATGTGGCTGGAAAAATGGCTCGGGGGAATGGATTTAGACTCCAATGTGGCTAGCAGAGACTGTTGGAAAGCTGGACAATTGCACCTGAGCAGGGCTGGGACTGAGTACCTAGTGGAGCATTTTGCTAATGTCCTTAGGGAGTGTTTAATGTATATCATCAGGGGTGTTGGAACTAAGATTAATTATTAGACAGGAATATTAGGGTGCACAGAAAATTCAGAGCGACAGTTAGCACGAGAATACAGAATAGTAAATTAATAAGTGGAATTTGATTCAGGGAGAAATTCAAACTTTGTAAACCAGGGTTACAATGTATTGTTATTACACGAGGTAAGCTGTCCTGCTTAATTTAAAACCAGCAACACAGAAAAGATTTATCCTGTGCAGTAATCTGTAAAAATTCGAGTGGCCAAGAACTATTTAAGGTAAAAATCAACAACTTTATTTGTTAAAGTAGAACATAAAATAATTAACTAACAAATATTTACAAGTCCTTACTCTAAACTATCTTTTACCTTCCCTTCTATAATACTAGTTCAATAAAACTCCTGATTACGAATTACGAAACAAAATGTCTTATCTCAAAACCAGGCAGCTTTTGTTTTTTTTGGCATTTCAGACTTTGTTCCTTCTTCTTGGACATCCTGCTTCACAGGTTACTGATCGATAAAGGTACCTTTTAAGAGAGCTACTTTCTGGGCAGTGTGCAGAGGTCGGTGGCTTGGCAGTTCTCCTCTCAACTATTCAATTTTCCCTGGTCTTATACCCTCAAAGCATCGGATTGTGTCATTGGCTTTTAAGATTGTCAATATACTTAATTCAAACTTGATTGAAGTTTGGTATGTTTCGGGGTATAGTCTAAACTGATTGGCCTAATTTGAAACTGTTTTGTCATTTCCAGGTAACCAGCTAACCAAGTTGTTTGACCAAATGTTACATTATATTTCTTATGGTTAATTTTTTCGAACTCAGCATTAGTTTAACCTGGTTTCTTCTTTGTGTTTCTGAACTGCTGTCTATGTGCTTTTGGTACCAATTCATAAGCACTTAAAATATCCTGTTTAACCTCTTCATAATCTCTTGACACTTCATCTGACAGTGCGGCAAATACCTCACTAGCTTTGCCTACCAGTTTTGTCTGAACTAGCATTGCCCATAAATCCTTGGACCACTCCATCTGCCTAGCCAATTTTTCAAATGAAATAAAGAAGGCTTCAACATCTTTTTCATCAAAATGTAGCAGAGTTTTGACATAACTGTATATATCACTCCCTTCTCTTTTAATCTGCATCCTGTTAACTTGACTTTGATGACTATGTTGCAACTTCTCAAATTCAAATTTCTCTCTTTTTGTCTCTCCCTTTCTTCTCTCTGTTTGCTCAGCTAAGAACCTTCTCTCCCCCCTCTTTCCTCTTTCTCTCTTCTCTCTCCATTCATTTATCTTTTAACTCAATTTTTCTCAAATGTAATTTAAGTTTTTCTACCTCTGCTGCACTTGTCTGTTTCTCTGATACACCTAAGTGTTTGAGTAATTCCTTACAATTTCAGCTTTACTTTTGTCCTTAGTTAAACCCAAATCTAATTTATTTGCTAACACTAAAAATATGGCCTTTTTCTTTCCTTCTAAACTTTCTTGACAAATTTGAGAATTATATTCAAATCCCAGAACCTCTTTGGCAATTTTAATAGCCATTTCTCTAAAGGTCTATTCAAACCTGTCTAAACCTGTTCAAATCACGGACCCAAGCCCCCAAACTGTTACAACACAGGGTAAACCCTCCTGCTTAATTTAAAATCAGCAACACAGAAAAGATTTATCCCATGCAGTTCTCTGTAAAAATTCAAGTGGCCAAGAACTATTTAAGGTAAAAGTTAATAACTTTATTTCTTAAAGTATAATAGAGAATAATTAACTAACAACTATTCACAAGTTCTTACTTTAAACTATCTATTACCTTCCTTTCTTTAATACTAGTCCGATAAAACTCCTGATTACGATTTACAAAATAAAACATCTTATCTCAAAACCAGGCAGCTTTCGTTCTCCCCTGTATTTTGGTCTTCATTCTTTCTCCTTGGGCATCCTGCTTCACAGATTACTGATCGACAAAGGTACCTTTTAAGAGAGCTACATTCTGGGCAGTGTGCAGATGCTGGTGGCTTGGCAGTTCCTCTCTCATAGCACATAGAACGTTACAGCACAGTACAGACCCTTCGGCCCTTGATGTTGCACTGACCTGTGAAAATAATCTGATACCCATCTAACCTACACCATTCCATTATAATCCATATGCATGTCCCATGCCCATTTAAATGCCCTTAACGTCGGCGAGTTTACTACTGTTGCAGGCAGGCCGTTTCACACCCCTACTACTCTCTGAGTGAAGAAACTACCCCTAATATCTGTCCTAAATCTACCACCCCTCAATTTAAATCTATGTCCCCTTGTGCTAGCCTTCACCATCCAAGGAAAAGGGCTCTCACTTTCCACCCTATCTAACCCTCTGATTATCTTGTATGTCTTGATTAAGTCACCTCTCAACTTCCTTCTCTCCAATGAAAACAGCCTCAGTTCCCTTAGCTTTTCCTCTTAAGACCTTCCTTCCATACCAGGCAGCATCCTAGTAAATCTCCTTTGAACTCTTTCCAAAGCTTCCACATCCTACCTCTCATGCAGTGACCACAACTGCATGCAATACTCCAGGTGCGACCTTACCAGTATCTTGTACAGCTGAAGCATGACCTCTTGGCTCCAAAACTCAATCCCGCTACCAATAAACGCCAACACACCATATGCCTTCTTAACAACCCTATCACCTAGGTGGCAACTTTTAGGGATTAATGCACCAGGACACCGAGATCTCTCTGTTCATTTACACTGCCAAGAATTTTACCATTAGCCCAGTACTCTGCATTCCTGTTACTTCTTTCGAAGTGAACTACCTCACACTTTACCGTATTAAGCTCCATTTGCCACTTCTCAGTCCAGCTTTGCATTCTTATCTATGTCCCTCCTTAACCTACAACATCTTTCGGCACTATCCACAACTCTGCCTACCTTAGTGTCATCTGCAAATTTACTAACCCATCCTTCTACGCTCCACATCCAGATCATTTATAAAAATGGCAAACAGCAGTGGACCCAAAACAAATCCTTGCGGCACACCACTGATAACTGAGTTCCAGGATGAACATTTCTCATCAACCGCCACCCTCTGTCTGCTTCCAGGAGGCCAATTTCTGATCCAAACCGCTCAATCATCTTCAATTCCGAAACTCCTTATTTTGTGGAATAGCCTACCATGTGGAACCTTATCAAATGCCTTACTGAAGTCCACATACATCACATCAACCGCCTTACCTTTATCCACTTTTTTTGTCACCTTCTCAAAGACCTCAATAAGGTTCGTGAGGCATGACCTACCCTTCATAAATCCGTGTTGACTATCCCTAATCAAAAGGTATTCCTTTCCAGATGATTATAAATCCTATCTCTTATAACCTTTTCCAACACCTTACCCACAACCGAAGTAAGGCTCACTGATCTATAATTACCAGGGTTGTCCCGACTCCCCTTCTTCAACAAGGGAACAACATTTGCTGTCTTCCACTCTTCTGGCACTACTCCTGTCGACAATGATGACAGAAAGATCAAAGCCAAAGGTTCTGCCATCTCCTCCCTAGCTTCCCAGAGAATCCGAGGATAAATCCCATCCGGCCCAGAAGTCTTAACTATTTCAGATCTTCCAAAATTGCTAAAACCTCCTCTTTGTCAACCTCAATCCCATCTAATCTAGTAGCCTGTATCCCCGTATGCTCATTAACATTGCCCTTTCCCAGTGTGAATACATGAAAAGTACTCATTAAGCGCTTTCCCATGTCCTCAGATTCCACACACAACTTTCCACTCCTATCTTTGATTGGCCCTAATCTTACTGTAGTCATTCTTTTATTCCTGATATTCCAAAAAAAGGCCTTAGGGTTTTCCTTGATCCTATCTGCCAACAATGTCTCATGTCCCTTCCTGGCTTTACTTCGCCCTCTCTTTAGATTTTTTCTGGCTAACGTATAACTCTCTTCCCCTTAACTGAACGTTCATGCCTCATTCTCACATAAGCCGCCTTCTTCCTCTTGAAAGAGCTTCAACTCTTTAGTAAACCATGGCTCCCTCTCTCGACAACTACCTCACTGCCTAATAGGTATATATTTATCAAGGACCCGCAGTAGCTGTTCTTTGAATAAATGTTCAATTCTCAACTGTTCAATATTCCCCGGTCTTATACTCTCAAAGCATCTGATTGTGTTATTGGCTTTTAAGATTGTCAATATACTAAATTCAAACTGGATTGGAGTTTGGTATTTTTCAGGGTATAATTTAAACTGATTGGCCTAATTCAAATATGTTTTGTTGTTTCCAAGCAACCAGCTAATTGAGTTGTTTAACCAAGTGTTACATTATATTTCTTTTCAGAACACTTGGTTCTGTCAGGTAGTTCTGTTGCTCTTAACTCTCTTAAGGATACAGTACACCCACATCTTCATAACAATATATATATATATAAATCCTCAGATTATAGTGGGTGAGATTGATGAGTTACAGGTGCAAATTGTCATGAGCAGTTATGACACTATGGCTATAACAGAGAAATTGCTTCAGGAAGGTTGGGACTGGGTGATAAATATTTCTGCTTACAAGGTGTTCAGGTAAGATAGGAAAGGAAGAAAATGGGTGGCAATATTGGTTAATGAAAGTAATTGCAGTGCTGTAGAAAGAGTTAGCCCCTAAGAGTTCAAGGACAAAATTGAATTGGTTAGAATTAGGGAACTAAACAAAATGCAGTTTCATTGCTTAGTGTGGTCTATAGGCCACCTATAAGTGGGAAGAACGTAAAGGAATAAATCTACAAGGAAATTATAGAGATGCAAACACTGTTTTCTGATCAAGAGTTTGGAAAGCCTCTTTGCCCCCTTGTAAATACAGGATGTTGCTTCTTCTTATCACCTCCTACACCAAGACTTATTGTGTAGTACTTGACATCCTTGGAGCCCTCTCTCTCTCTCATGCCCATGATAAATTTCACTATTTCTCCAGTCAGGTTAATTTCCTGCATAGCTCCCGCACCAGCTCCAGCCACAGAGCACCTCCCCTTTAGCACCGCAGATTGACTTTAATTAGTACCAACAAGTATGGTTTTGGGATGCACTGCTGATGCATGCGGTTAATGAGTAGCACTGGCTACACACAGCAATCATCCAGGTGACCAGCAGGAAGGTGGTTTGATTTCACTTACTTATTGTCAGGTGTATCTTGTTAGAAAATACTGTGAAAAGTGTTGTTTCGTGTCACCACTCTCCGGCCCCATCTTAAAATACAGAAAAATAGACCAAAACACAGACTATAAAGGCAGAAGAAGTACTGAAAATGTCCAACTTCACAAGTGTGTAAGTTGAATTACATTGAGCTGTTAGGAGTTAACAATCGTGTAATTATAATCCCCTTGCCTGTTTCTGTGGGTTATCCATTAGCAGTGCTGCTCTCTGGCTATCAACACAGCTAGTACCATTTAGAAACCTAGCAGCAGGAGTTGGACATTCAACCCCTCAGTAAGATCATGGCTGATCTGTGGTCTAATTCCATATGCCTGCCTTGGGCCCATATCTCTTGCTTGATAAAAATTGTCTATCTCAGATTTAAATTTAACAATTGAATTACTATGGACTGCTGCTTTAGGAAGAGAGTTCCAAACCTCCATTACATATGTAGAAATGCTTTGTGACATCTCTCCTGAATGATCAGACCATAATTCTTAGACTATGTCCCAGTTCTAAAATCTTTAAACAATGGAAATAGTTTATGTTTATCTACCCAGTTATCTACCTGTTAATATCCTGAAGACCTCAGTTAGATCACACCTTGACCTTCTAAATTCTAGTGAATAAAGGCCAAATTTTTCTAACTCCTCCTCACAATTTAACTCCTGAAATCCAGATATTGTCCTTGTAAATCTGTGTTGAATGTTCTCAAGGACCAACACATCCTTCCTAAGCTGTGGTGCCCAGATTTGCTCAGATCCTTAAACTCCAGCCTTTTAGATATGAAGGCCAGCATTTTATTAGCCTTCTCAACTATTTTCTGCACCTGTTTGTGGCATTTAAAGAGCTATGCACCTCAACCCCCAAATCTTATTGGACATCCACTTTATTGAATTTTATGCCTTCCAAAACGGAATAAGAATCCATCCTTTCTCAGTCCAAAATGGATAACCTCACAGTTGCTTATATTAAAATCCATCTGCCACAGCTTTTCCCATCCACCTAAGCTATCAACACCCTGTTATAATTATTTTGCATAAGTGTTTAGATTAGATTACTTACAGTGTGGAAACAGGCCCTTCGGCCCAACAAGTCCACACCGCCCCGCCGAAGCGCAACCCACCCATACCCCTATATGTACCCCTTACCTAACACTATGGGCAATTTAGCATGGCCAATTCACCTGACCTGCACATCTTTGGACTGTGGGAGGAAACCGGAGCACCCGGAGGAAACCCACGCAGACACGGGGAGAACGTGCAAACTCCACACAGTCAGATGCCTGAGGCGGAATTGAACCCAGGTCTCTGGCGCTGTGAGGCAGCAGTGCTAACCACTGTGCCACCGTGCCGCCCTTGTTTACTGTGGAGAAGGAAATGGCAGATACAGAACGTGGGGGAATAAATAGCAACATCTTGAAAAATGTCCATACTACACAGGAAGTGGTGCTGGATGTCTGAAAACTCGTAAAGGTGGATAAATTTTCCAGTACCTGATCAACATGGCTTAATTAAGTCTCACTATCTTGACTGAGTTTTTTGAAGAAATAACAAAGAAGATTGATGAGGGTAAATAAGATATATATGGATTTCAGTAGGGCATTCAACAAGGTTCCTCATAGTAGACTTATTAGCAAGGTTAGATCACGTGGAATTCAGGGATAACTAGACACTTGGATAAAGAACTGGCTCAAAGGTAGGGGACTAAGGGTGGTGGTGGAAGTTTGCTTTTCAGACTGGAGGCCTGTGACCAGCAATGTGCCACAAGGATCGGTGCTAGGTCCACTGCTTTTCATTATTTATATAAATGATTTGGATGTGAACATAGGAAGTGTGTTAGTAAGTTCGCAGATACCACTAAAATTGGAGGTTTTAGTTGACAGCGAATAAAGTTACTTCAAAGTACAGATTGGCCAATGGGCTGAGGAATGGCAGATGGAGTTTAATTTAGATAAATGTGAGGTGCTGCATTTTGGAAAGGCAAATTAGGGAGCAGGACCTATACACTTAATGGCAAGATCCTGGGGAGTGTTGCTGAACAAAAAGGCCTTGAGTGCGGGTTTATAGTTCCTTGGAAGTGGAGTCGCAGTTAGGCAGGATAGTGAAGAAGGTGTTTTGTATGTTTGCTTTTATTGGTCAGTGCATTGAGTATACAAGTTGGAAGGTCATGTTGCAGCTGTACAGGACATTGGTTTGGACACTGTTGGAGCAATGAGTGCAATTCTGGTCTCCCTGCTTTAGGAAGGATGTTGTGAAACTTGAAAGTGTTCAGAAACATTTACAGCAATGTTGTCAGGGTTGGAGTGTTTGAGCGACAGGGAGAGGCTGAATAGGCTGGGGCTATTCCCTGCAGTGTCAGAGGTTGAAGGGTGACCTTCTCGAACTTTGTAAATCATGAGGGGCATGGATAGGATAAATAGGCAAGGTCTTTTCCCTGGGGTGGTGAAGTCCAAAACAAGTGGTCATGGGTTTGAGGTAAGGGGGAAGATATAAAAGGAACCTAAAGGGCAACTTTTTCATGTAGAGGATGGTATGTATATGGAATAAGCTGCCAGAGAAGTGGTGGAGATTGATATTATTACAACAATTAAAATGCATCTGGATGGGTATATGAATAGGAAGGATTTAGAGGGATGTGTGCCAAATGCTGGCAAATGGGATTAAATTTATATCGGATATCTGGTCAGTATGGACAAGTTGGACCAAAGAGTCTGTTTCCGTGCTGTATATCTGTATGACAATGCTGCCTATGATGGCAAAATTTGAATATTTGACTTTTTACACCATTATATAAGTCATTAACGAATCTTGTGAATAATTGAGGCACCAACACAGATCCCCACAAGACACCACTCACCATGTCCTGCCAATTTGAGTCTGTTTCCTGCCACTCAATCAGTTTCCCATCCACATTCCCTCAATTCCATGAACTTCTTTCCTTAGCTAACAGTCCCTTGTGTGGGACTTTTTCAAAAGCTTTCTGTAAATTTGTATAAACACCGTCAGTCATCTTACCTCTGGACACTACTTCAGTCACTTCTTCAAAAAACACCATGAGTTTTGACAGACATGACCTACCCTTCATGAATCCATGCATTTGAACAGTTCTAGAGACCACCTCTCCACTACTTTTTATGAAATGATATTCCAGCCATTGATTGCTCTTTGAATGATGAGGGGCTTATGGACATTAACCTACCTTTAGCTAATTAATACCTTCGGCTTTATAAGACCATAAGACATAGGAGTGGAAGTAAGGCCATTCGGCCCATCGAGTCCACTCCGCCATTCAATCATGGCTGATGCGCATTTCAGCTCCACTTACCAGCGTTCTCCCCGTAGCCCTTAATTCCTCTAGTCAACAAGAATCTATCAATCTTGGCCTTGAAGACATTTAGCGTCCCGGCTTCCACTGCACTCCGTGGCAATGAATTCCACAGGCCCACCACTCTCTGGCTGAAGAAATGTCTCCGCATTTCTGTTCTGAAATGACCCCCTCTAATTCTAAGGCTGTGTCCATGGGTCCTAGTCTCCTCGTTTAACGGAAACAATTTCCTAGCATCCACCTTTTCCAAGCCATGTATTATTTTGTAAGTCTCGATGAAGTCACCCCTTAATCTTCTAAACTCC
>NC_057710.1:30605872-30614889 GCF_004010195.1 Chiloscyllium plagiosum | reverse complement strand
ACTCTCTCTTTCGTAATGGCAACCATACTCAATTCAGCCCCGTGACACCCTTTAATTTTTGGGATATTGCTCATGTCTTCCACTGTGAAAACTGATGCAAAGTACTTGTTAAGTTCTCCTGCTATTTCCTTATCTCCCATTACTAGGCTTCCTGCATCAGTTTGAAGTGGCCCAATGTCTACTTTTGCCTGTCGTTTGTTTCTTATGTACGGAAAGAAATTTTTGCTATTGTTTCTAATATTACTGGCTAGCCTACCTTCATATTTGATGCTCTCATTTCTTATTACACTCTTTGTTATCCTCTGTTTGCTTTTGTATCGTTCCCAATCTTCTGATTTCCCACTGTTCTTAGCCACTTTATAGGATCTCTCTTTTTCTTTTAATACATTTCTGACTTCCTTTGTCAGCCAAGGTTGTCTAATCCCTCCCCGGTTAATCTTTCTTTTCTTGGGAATGAACCTCTGTACAGTTTCCTCAATTATACCTACAAACTCCTGCCATTTTTGCTCTACTGTCTTCCCGGTTAGCCTCTGCTTCCAGTCTATTTTAGCCAGTTCCTCTCTCATGCCCTCATAATTACCTTTATTCAGCTGGTACATCCGATTTTGCCTTCTTCCTTTCAAACTCCAGACTGGACTCTACCATATTATGGTCGCTACTTCCTAAGGGTTCCCTTACTTTAAGATCTTTTATAGAGTCTGGTTCATTGCAAAGCACTAGGTCCAGAATAGCCTGCTCTCTTGTGGGCTCCATGACAAGCTGTTCCACCTACTGCTATGTTTTACCTACATAATTTAGTTTGACATAATGCTCCAGGTTAAACTTTTCTATTCCATTTTGAAGTCGATATCCATATGAGGGTCTTCTATCATTCAGCCTCTGTAAGGCTGGTGAGTCTTCTAATCTTTCCTCAAACGCCAATCAGCTGGAAGTAGGAATCAGCCACATTGCTTTGCTCTTCCTCGGCTTCCCATCTTTAGAAGAATCCTTTTGACTTTACTGATTCTAAAGCACAGCTGCAACAACTGATGGTACTTTGGCCTCTGGATAGAAAATGTTTTATGTACTTGCTTTTTTGTGGAACTCTAGTGGTGTTACCTTGTTGCCTGAACAAAAGAGGTCTATGCGCTGTCTCACCTTACCTGATGCCTGCCAATTTTTGACCATTTCCTTCCAACGTGCAAAGCTACCTGATGGTAAATTTCTGATCCTTTAGGTGGAGTGGGAATACACTGTCAAAGGGAATGTGAAAATATTATGAGCCCGCAGCATTCCAACTCTAGTTTTCAAAACATCGATGGCAGATGGTAAGAGCAGGAGCATCTCTTGGTCAGTGTACTAGCTGCAACCCAACAACTTCATCCTATGAAAAGACTCAATCCACACATTCCTGCCATGAGCAAATGACATCCACTTTCTGAGGGACAGCAACACACACACATTACCACATAATCCCAGTCCACTTGACCTTCCAGTGCAGCTTACTGCAGGAGCAGTGAATTTACCCTCAGTTAGGCACTTTGCCATTGGCTATCTAGTTGTGCACCTACATCTTTGTGTATCTCACTTCCATTTCCTGTGTCTTTGACCAGTGATCAATTACGAAGTAGCAGTACGCACAGGAGACGTCACTGGAGCTGGCACTGATGCCAAAGTCTTCATCCAGATATATGGAGAGGTTGGAAAGACAGAAGTAGTCCGCCTTCGAAGTCGGTCAGACAATTTTGTGCGAGGAGCGACAGAGATGTTTAAGGTAGGCTTGGATGAAGATTAATTGAAGGAGGGGCAGTGGAGACAACAGCATTTGAAAGCTAAAGGGAGATTGAGATGGGTGATCATACAAAAAGATGAAAGTAAGAAGGCTTTATGGCAAACCAGGCATGGAGCTCAGCTCTGTCAAACAAAAGCGGCCTTGTTGTACATGATTGAGATTGAAATGAGTGACCAGCAAGTAAGAGAGATAATGTTGGAAGCATGAGTTGTAGCAGAATTCAAAAATAATGGCTTCAATCTCTTTGAAGAGATTTTCACTCACTTATGTCTCAATATGAGATACACCAGGTAGCCAAGTAAGTGGGGAAATGTGACATGGACCTGGAAAAAGTGGAAACTGTTGAACTGGATATGAAGATCATCCCAGGGTGGCAATAAGAGTTTGCAGTAGCTAAGTGAGGCAGTGAGATGGAGTGCAACCAATATGTACAGGGGCAGATTCCAATTGATGCCCCTCCCTCTGATACCAGGGTTTCACACAGCAAGGGGGTACGAAGCATACCCCACCCCCAAGCCCATCAAGGCCAGTCAAAGTATTAAAGAAATGCAGGGCTTCAGCTAGCCATGCCAGCACACAGATAATTGGTGAGCTGGTATCAATGGGACTTATACTATCCATCACCATTAAAAAAAAACAAAGAGCAGTAAAAGCTGTGTTTGCAGTGAGCTGGTTTTACCTGGTATGTACACCTCTTCACATTCAGATTATCTAAAGTGTAGAGTAACTCAGACTTGGCGCTCTCACTGAAACAGCTGATTCTCATGGACACAGGTTGAGGCCCGGAATGTTGGCAGGTTGATCAAGCTCCGAATTGGTCATGATGGAAGTGGCTTAGCTCCAGGCTGGTTCCTGGAGTCAGTCACAATCAATCGACTAAACTTCAGGGTCGTGGAGGATGACAAGAAGAAGAAGAAAAAGAAGAAGAAGGTTGAGAAGGATGCTGATGGCCTGCAAGAAGAGGTGGTGGAGACCTACACCTTCAACTGTCAGCGCTGGCTTGCCAGAGATGAGGGAGACAGAGAGCTCGTGGTGGAGCTCTTGCCAGAGGAATACGATGACCTGGAAGGTGAGTTAGGGAAAATAGTACCCAGTGGGCAAACTTAATACCTTGACACCCTCTGTTTGGGTGTAAGTACTTCCACAAAAATAACATGGTTTCACAATTTGTTTAGCGTTTCAAATTAATAAATGACATTAGTCATAAACATGGCATGGTAATTAAGCGTTGCTGGAAAAGCGCAGCAGGTCAGGCAGCATCCAAGGAGCAGGAGAATTGACGTTTCGGGCATGAACCCTTCTTCCTGAAGAAGGACTCATGCCCCAAAAGTCGATTCTCCTGCTCCTTGGATGCTGCCTGACCTGCTGCGCTTTTCCAGCAACACATTTTCAGCTCTGATCTCCAGCATCTGCAGCCCTCACTTTCTCCTCCATGGTAATTAAGTGACAGACTAAGCACTAAATTAATCACTCAGTCAAACCAAAGTCACAATAACTAAAAGAAAATGTTTGTCAACCAATATTCCAGTACACAATTCAAAATTTGTACGTCTTTGTTGTTGTGTCGTTTTCACTTACCATTGAATGTTGACGAAATCAACAAAAAGACATCCCAAGCAAAACACTGATCAAAGTTATCAGCCCAAATTCAATGTTCACACATTGTTTCCATTGCACTGAGTGAAAGCTCCCTTGCCAGACTTAAAAATTGGTTGTCATGAGAGGGTAGGACAGGCAAAAAGACAGGCTACACAATAAGGAGTGAAAGCAGACGTAATACACTGGAATTACCTGAGATGAATTAACTTTTATTCCCAAAATATATAGCCTGCACATACTTTTCTGCCTGAACTTCTTTCACTTTTTTTTATCTTGTATGTTTTAACTTAACACTCTCCTGACCTTGGCATTCACTCCCCATTCCTCACTGACCATCATCTAATGCTAGTCCTGTGTGCTAATGTGGCCACTTGCTCAATTTTAATATGGAAATAAACTCAGTTCACAAGTTCCATGTACTTTTTCCTCTATGAATGAGTGCATGTTCCTTTTATGCAATGAGAGAGCATTCGGAGCACTACAAGTAACAGAAAACACAGTTCTGTAGAAATTGGATATGGCCCATTTTCAGATGAATACTAACCAAATGGCTCACAAAATTGAATGTTAGCATTGATTCCAACACTTTAGGAGCAATCCTAGCATCTGTTATACTTCCTATTGAAGCTCTCCCGTGTCAAATTTGGTGAGTTTGCAGCTTGAGGTAAATTGGAACAGGAGGGAAGGATAATAGAGGGGAGGCCACTCTGGGCTAGTACCAGATGGCCCATATTAAAATGTTTCTTTTTAAATTGTTCTCACTCCATTTGGCAATCATTATTGAAGATTCCTGAGTGGAGTGGGAAACCCACTGACACTTTGCAATATTGGCTGCTCATTTCCATATCAGGGCAATTCGGGTGAATACTAATTCAAGGAGGAGACTGCTGATTCATTGGCACATGGTCTCTTATTGCAGAGGCATTGTCATGGAGAATGTGCCATTAATTATAAGTGGTAGCTGACTGGCAAACTTTGTTTAATTTTAAACAAGCAGATTGACTCAGAATGGTCAAGACATTGCCATGAGAAGTGAACTAGAGAATGGCTGTCACCAGTTTTGTTGCACAGAAGTTTGCAGTTTGTGTACATGTTCTTTATAGACAGAAAGAACAAAGCTTTGTGTGTTAATATAGATAGCTTCAAATACACACAAGTTTGCTAGGCTGTGAGCCTGACTGACAATCCTACATTGGTTGTCAGCATAATTCCTCACACACTCAGCATTGTGTAGCAACTACTGTCAAATTGTGGAGTTGCATCAACCATTGGTTACTGGTGTGAATCTTGCAAGCACAGGCTGATTGGATATAGTTCAGTGATTGCAAACAGCTAAAAGGATATGTTGCTTGATGAAATCTGCCAGTCTTTGGAATGGATGGCCTGCATAGTAGTGTAACTGGCATTGAAAGTCAAATACCATATTACTCATTGATATGATAAATAGAACTTTTGTTTGGCTTGACAGTAGTATCCTATTAGTGTCCAACGCCTTTTGCTTTGCTACTACATAGTAGCAATGTACAAAAGCTGGTTTTACCTGTTTCTCATTACTCAGGGCAATGCCTTCACTAATCAGAGTCAGCTGTCCAAATTTAAAATCTAAAGAAACCTTGACAGTTAACTGTCAGTCACCACTAACAGGTGCGTTCTCTGTGGCAATGTCTCTAACAATCAGTCTCCATTTGACGACCAATCAGTACTCTCCTTGCAGCATAATTGTTGTTTTCATTTTATTTTGGCTTTTTGTTGCACACATCCTAAAGGGCACAAGACACAAAACATCAATAAATGTGTCTTTTTTCAGTAAAACCCAAGTTCTGTATGACCCCGTTATTTAAAAATTAATTCCTGATTTCTGTTTTATATGAAGTATTAAGGCTTCAGGACATCAAACAAGCAACAGGGAATGTAAATTGATTTTAAAACATGCCACACCTGAGGAAACTTTACACTGTATCTAACTTGTTCTGTACTTAACCTCGGCATTCTTATTGATGGAAAACAAAACCTTCTGACAGCCTTCAGCACCAGTGCTTTAGGGTGGATTACAAGAACATTCTGTGTTGGAAGCCTTTTTCTTCTTCTGAGATTCTATTCATGTATGGTGAGGGTAGAGCGTCTACTCCTTAAACCCCACAATATCTCACCCCTCAGGTGATACCGTGATACATTAGGTCCTGTCCCTCCAGAAAACCCAACTTGTACCAAAAGTCCTGAGGATTTTCATCTTCACATGAGGCCTTATTCTTTCCTGACACATTTTGTACACAGGCTGCCCAGTTCTTCCATTAGTCTCCATCTCAAACTCAACTGGAGTGAATCTGATCCCTTTATTATATCCCCTGTCATTGTGTGCCAAGTGCCTAAAGGTTGGTCCAATATTGATAGAAATTCTGGCCACTAATTTAAACTGTTGGGAAACAAACAGGTTTGAGCAAAATGTCGATATTACATCTCATGAGATGGTGCTCTTCATTGACATTAGTAGAGAGTAACAGTGTGCAGGTGTCAATCCAACATTGTATCTGATTCCGAGAGGTTTCTGAAAGACAACTTCAGATAGAATTACCCCTTCAGAGCAACAAACATTTTTTGAAAGATTAAGTGATTAGAATTGCATTGTCACAACAATTTTGCAAAATGCAACCAGGGATATCAACAATGTTTGCTTCATGACTGTCCCATTTGCAGAAAACTCATACACAGTTCACGTAATTACTGGAAATGTCATGGGTGCAGGAACAGATGCCAATGTCTTCATTAACATCTATGGTGAGACAACAGACACTGGAGAACGTAGCCTGAAGATGTCAAACCACCTCAACAAGTTTGAAAGAGGACAGGTACATTGCAGTTGTTGGATGTGAGGGAGGTTTTGTATTGATCATAGTAATTGTTCAATGAATAAAAGTGTGATGTAGTATGCATTAGAAATATTAGACCAGGCTGGTCCTAAATCTAATTTTGAGTTAGTTCCAAAAGGACTAATTTAGCCATGACAGCCATAGGCATCACACAACTGGTGTCAGACTTCTTTGCTGAGAGTTCCACTATCCAACAACCTTTATTTGTAAAGTGTATGGTTGGACATTATGTGAGAACACATATGTTTAGCTACTGACATATGCTATTTACTACTGCACAATATAGTTGGATATTCAGGTAGTCCACTACAGCCTGTGCCTCTGCAAGAATCAAGTTTAGACTAATTAACTCTGCTTACATAGGCTGTTTGATTTTCCGAATGAATGTCTGCATCCATCCCCCCTGTTTCAGATAGTGGATGTATCAGTTGTAACTTTATCACTGGATTCTGGGGAGGTACCAGTGATTTGGAAAACTGCTAAAGTGACACCCACATTCAAAAAGGTAGGGCAGCCAGAAGTGGATAACTGTAGGCGGATTAGTCTAATACCTAATGTTGGAAAAGTACTGGAATCAATTATTAAGGAAGTAACAGCAGAACATTTGGAAAATCATAATCAAATCCAGCAGAGTCAGCATGGCTTCATGAAAGGGAAACAGTGTTTGACTAATTTATTAGAGTTTTTCAAGAAAGTCTCAACCAGACTGGATAGAGGGGAACCAGTAGTTGGATCCCAGAAGGCATTCAACAAGGCATCTTACAAAACATTAAATCATTAGATAAGAGCCCACAATTTTGGATGTAATGTATTGGTGTGGATAGAGAATTGACTAATGGGCAAAAAACAACAGTGGGGATAAGGTGTTCTTTTTCATGTTGGTGACCTGTGACTAATGGAGTTCCGCAGGGATCAGTGCTGGTACTGCAACTGTTTGCAATGTGTATTGATGACTTGGAGGAAGGGAATGACTTGTAGCCAGATTTGCAGATGACCCCAAAAAAAAGTGGAAATTAAGTCTGAGAGGGATACAAAAAGTTTACAGAGATAGATTGATAGTTTAAGTAAGTAAGCAAAAAATTGGCAAACAGAGTAAAATGTGGGAAAATACGAAGTTGTTCATTTTGGAAGGGAGAGGAAAAGAACATAATATTATTTAAATGGAGAATAACTGCAGAAAGCTGCAATACTAAATGACTTGGCCATACTTGTGCACAGAAGGCCAGCACACTGGTGCAGCAGGTAATCAGGAATGACTTTTGTTTCAAGGGATTTGGAACATAAGAGTAGGGAAATCTTATTGCAACTATCGAAAGTGCTGGTGAGACCACATCTGGAGTACTGGGAGTAGTTTGGTCCCTTTACTGAAGGAAAGATATCTTGACATTGGAGGCAGTTTAGAGAACATTCACTAGGATACTTGGCATAGGTCGAACAAAGGCTAAACAGGTTAGGACTGTACTCACTGGAGTTTAGAAGAATGAGAGGGGATCTCATTGAAACATAGAGGATTCTTAAGGAGTTTGACAAGGTGAATGCTGAGAGGATGTTTCCCCTCTAGAACTAGAAGAATTTCCTCTCTCAGAGTGTTTTTTAATTCATCATGGGATGAGGACATTGCTGGCTAGGCCAATACTTATGCCCAGAGGGCAGTTAAGAGTCAACCACATTGTTGTGGGTATGGAGTCACATGTAGGCCAGACCAGATAAGGATGGCAGTTTCCTTTCCTAAAGGACATTAGTGAATCAACAGTCGATTCATAATCATCATTAGAGTAGAGTAGTGTAGCTTTTTGTTTGTCATTTCTATCATATCCAACTGATTCATTAAAAACAAGACAGTGTTCCTCCAGGTCCGAGGGTGCTACATGGACAACACAAACTACACAATCGTACATGGCATAAAGTGCATAAGAAATGTAAAACACACAGGTTACAGTGTAATAGAAGAATGATAATGCATGGAGATCTTTCTAGCAGCAATTCAAAGTCGTGAAAAGAATTCCAGGTAGGAAAGTGTCTGATCAGACAGTGTTAAGGAGCCTGATGGCTTGGGGGAAGAAACTGTTGCACAGTCTGGCCGTAAGAGACAGAATGCTCTGGTAACTTCTGCCAGATGGCAGGAGGGTGAAGAGTTTGAGTGAGGGGTGTGTGGGGTCTTCCACAATGTTCTTACCCTTTCGGATGCAGCGTGAGGTGTAAATGTCTAATGGAGGGGAGAGAGATAATCTTCTCAGTTGTCCTCACTATCTGTTGTAGGGTTTTATGATTGGAGACAGTGCCATTCCTGAAGCAGGCAGTGATGCAGCAGCTCAGGGTATTAGATTAGATTAGATTCACTACAGTGTGGAAACAGGACATTCGGTCCAACAAGTCCACACTAACCCTCCAAAGAGAAACCCACCCAGACCCATTCCCCTCATAATCCTTGATTCCACAACTGATTAAGATCTCACCCTTAAATATATATATTCCTCATGTTCACTTTCCTCATTGTTTTACTCACTTGGAGTTTTAAGGTAAAAATTTATTATAAATGTTGATGGGTGTTCTAGTTTTTGTTCTTATTCCTGGATAGTTTTGATATTCCTGAATAGTTGAAAATAACATCAAACTGGATTCTATTAGTTTTGGTGCTGGAGCTTTTAATAGTTTTTGGCACAGCAGTATACTTATACATCTGAAGTATTTAACTTGTTAACATCTGTTAAAAAAATCATAAAATTATTAATTAGCTTCATTTTTCCATAATTCTGATGTGCTTCAAGGCCTCCACCATT
>NC_057710.1:30553268-30605219 GCF_004010195.1 Chiloscyllium plagiosum | reverse complement strand
TAAAAACAAGGACTGCAGATGCTGGAAACCAGAGTCTGATTAGAGTGGTGCTGTAAAGCACAGTAGGTCAGGCAGCATCCGAAGAGCAGGAAAATGGACGTTTTCGGCAAAAGCCCTTCATCAGGAATAGAGGCAGGGTGCCTGCAGAGTGGTGAGATAAATGAGAGTGGGGTGGGGATGGGGAGAAAGTAGCATTGAGTACAATAGGTGAGTGGGTGGGCATGAAGATG
The DNA here is from genome assembly GCF_004010195.1 of Chiloscyllium plagiosum. Lineage (NCBI taxonomy): Eukaryota > Metazoa > Chordata > Chondrichthyes > Orectolobiformes > Hemiscylliidae > Chiloscyllium > Chiloscyllium plagiosum. Next base: position 30,604,989 of record NC_057710.1, on the reverse strand, counting down.
ATAGGTCAGAGAGGAGGACGGGGGGAAGGTAGCAAAGAGTACAATGGGTGAATGGGGGTGGGGATGAAGGTGATAGGTCAGAGAGGAGGGTGGAGTGGATAGTTGGAAAGGAAGGTAGGCAGGTAGGACAGGTCATGGGGACAGTGCTGAGCTGGAAGTTTGGAACTGGGGTGACGTGGGGGAAGGGGAAATGAGGAAACTGGTGAAGTCCACATTGATGCCCTGGGGTTGAAGTGTTCTGAGGCAGAAGATGAGGCGTTCTTCCTCCAGGCATTGGGTGGTGAGGGAGCAGCGGTGGAAGATGCCCAGGACCTGCATATCCTTGGCAGAGTGGGAAAGGGAGTTGAAATGTTGGGCCACAGGGCAGTGGGGTTGATTGGTGCGGGATTCCCGGAGATGTTCCCTAAAGCGCTCTGCTAGGTGGCTTCCAGTCTCCCCAATGTAGAGGAGACCACATTGGGAGCAATGGATACAATAAATGATATTGGTGGATGTGCAGGTGAAACTTTGATGGGTGTGAAAGGCTCCTTTGGGGCCTTGGATGGAGGTGAGGGCACGGGTTTTGCAATTCCTGCGGTGGCAGGGAGGGTGCCAGGACGGGAAGGTGGATTGTTGGGGGGCGTGGACCTGACCAAGGAGTCACGGAGGGAACGGTCTTTGCGGAAAGCAGAAATGGGTGGGGAGGGAAATATATTCCTGCTGTCCAAATATATCTCCAGATGTTTATTCAGTTCAAATTCCATCATCTGCCATGTTGGGATTTGAACCTGGGTATCCTAAATATTACCTGGGTTTCAGGATTAACAGTCTAGCAATAATACCACGAGGCTATCACCTCCCTGAGTCTTTGGAACTCCTTGCTACACAGAACTGTGGAAGCAAAGTCCTGTTGTATACTTAAGGCTGGGATAGATAGACTCATGATCAGTCAAGGAATCAATGGTTATGGGAAAGGGCAGGAAAGTTGTTGTGAGGAATGTCGGATGAGCTATGATCCTGTTGATTGGCGGAGCAGGCTTGAGGGGCTGAATGGCCTACACCTGTTCCTATTTTTTATGGTCTTTTTTTCACTTTTATTGTCAGGGCCTTGGAATTGGGACATCAAAAACAACAACTTATATTTATATAGCACCTTTAACATAATGAAACATTCCAAGCTCCTTTATAAAACAATGTTTGAGACTAACCTATGAAGTAGGGCAAATTGCGAAAAGCTTAGTCAGAGAGTTAGATTTATGGAATATCTTTAAGAAGGAAAGTGAAGTAGAGGAGCATTGAGGCTTAAGGTGGAAATTCCAGGGGCTTGACAGCACAACTAGCAATGATGGAAATATTAAAATCAGAGATGCGGAAGAGGCCAAACTTGGATGAATGTATCTATCATGAATGTATCAGGGTTATGGACATGAGGAGGGCAGACAAATATGTCCCCAGGCCACTCTCGGATGTTTGAACTTTCTATAATATACTTGCTATTGTCATATTTTCATTTTCAATGTAGGAAGATATATTTTTGATCAAAGCCATTGACCTAGGTGTATTAAGGAAACTACGCATTCGACATGATAATACGGGAGGAAATGCTGCCTGGTTTCTGGACAGGGTGGAAATTGTTGATGAGAAGGACGACACTACGTGAGTATCAATGTGTACAAAGTGTGAGGGTTGGAATTCTAACTTTCATATTATATCAGAAACTTTTCCTCCATTATACAAACATTTTTCTCCTTTCTATGCCAATATGTTTTTTTCAACTAAATCAATGATATATCTGGAACAAAAAATAATCTAATTCTATGCTAATCTGTACACCTAGTTTCTAGAATGTGGTAAGTTTATTGCGAATGTAATATGGGATAGAAGAATGGTCCAAAGATTTTGGAAATTTTTCTGTAGAATGTAGGAAAACTGACAAGGTCATATCTACTCAACATCTATTATTTGCCATAAAGCATTGAAAGTCAATCCCGTACTGTGGGGATGGAATCCTGTGATGGGGAGAGGATGTCAGATCCAACCTTGAGTCCAGTTGGGTTTTTACCAAATAAAGAAAAAGATTTCAGTGTATTTTCCTGGCATTGGTTCACAGGTATCAAGTTTATTTCTTCCAATTCTAAATTTTCCATCATGAGATTGAATTCACTTTTAGAAGGCAAATCTGTACCATCACTCCTCAACAACCATACCTAATCTATGTCCTATTGGTTACTTACTGATTTACTAAAGTTTGATGGGTTAATTTTATGTAATTTGAACTTTCCATTTACAGCATAGAACATAGAATAAACAGTGTACAACAATCCCTTCGGCCCTTGATGTTGCACTAATCTGTGAACTAATCTAAGCCCATTCCCCCACACTATCCCATCGTCATCCAAGATGTGCTTATCCAAGGATTGATTAGATGCCCCTAGTGTGGCTAAGTTAACTACACTGCCAAGCAGGGCATTCCACACCTTTACCATTCTCTGAGTAAAGAACCTGCCTCTGACATCTGTCTTAAATCTATCACCCCTCAGTTTGCAGCTATGCCCCCTTGTACAAGCCAACATCATCATCCAAGAAAAAAGACTCTCACTGTCCACCCTATCTAATCCTCTGATCGTTTTGTATGTCTCTATTACATCCCTTTTTAGCCTTCTTCTCTCCATTAAAAACAGACTCAAGCCCCTCAGTGTTTCCTCATATGACTTTCCCTCCAGACCAGGCAACATCCTGGTAAATCTCCTCTGCATCTTTTCCAATGCTTCCACATCCTTCTTGTAATGGGGCGACCAGATCTGTACACAATATTCCACGTGTGGCCACACTAGCATTTTGCACAGTTGCAGTATGACATCACGGCTCCGGAACTCAATCCCTTTTCCAATAAAACCTAACACACCGTATGCCTTCTTAACAGTACTATCAAGTTGGGTGGCAATTTTCAGGGATCTATGTACATGGACACCAAGATCCCTCTGCACATCCACACTACCAAGAATCTTTCCATTGACCCAGTGTTCTGCCTTCCTGTTATTCTTCCCAAAGTGAATCACCTTGCATTTATCTGCATTGAACTCCATTTGCCACCTCTCAGCCCAATTCTGCAGTTTATCCGAGTCCCCCTGCAACCTGCAATATTTTTCCACACTCTCTACCACTCCACCGACTTTAGTGTCATCTGCAAACTTACTAACCCATCTACTATGCCTACGTCCAAGTCATTTATAAAAATGACAAACAGCAGTGGTCCCAAAACAGACCGGACTCCAGGCTGAACATTTTCCATCAACCACTCGCTGCCTTCTTCCAGAAAGCCAGTTTCTAATCCAAACTGCTAAATCACCCTCAATTCCATGCCTCTGCATTTTCTTCAAAAGCCTACCATATGGATCCTTATCAAAGGTGTTACTGAAGTCCATGTACACTACGTCAACTGCCCTACCTTCATCCACATGCTTGGTCACCTTCTCAAAAAACTCAATGAGGTTTGTGAGACAGGACCTGCCCTTGACGAAACCATGTTGACTATCTCCAATCAAATTGTTGCTTGCTAGATAATTATAAATCCTATCTCTTATAATCCTTTCCAAAACTCTTCCTACAATGGGCTCACTGGTCTATAATTATCTGGGTCATCTCTACTGCCCTTCTTGAACAAGGGCACAACATTTGCAATCCTTCAGTCCTCGGGTACTAAATCTGTAGACGATGACGATTCAAAGATCAAGGCCAAAGGCTCCGCCATCTCTTCCCAAGCTTCCCGGAGAGTTCTCAGATAAATCCCATCTGGCCCAGAGGACTTATCTACTTTCACACCTTCTAGAATTGATAACACCTCCTCCTTACTAACCTCAATCCTTTCTCGTCTAATAACCCGTACCTCACTCTTCTCTACAATATTCTCCTTTTCCTGAGTAAAACAGATGAGAAATATTTGTTTAGGACCTCTCCAATTTCCACAGGGTCTACACATTAGTGGGCGGCACGATGGCACAGTGGTTAGCACTGCTGCCTCACAGCGCCAGAGACCCGGGTTCAATTCCTGCCTCGGGTGACTGACTGTATGGAGTTTGCACATTCTCCCCGTGTCTGCGTGGGTTTCCTCCGGGTTCTCCAGTTTCCTCCCACAGTCCAAAAATATGCAGGTCAGGTGAATTGGCCATGCTAAATTCCCCTAGTGTTAGGTGCAGGGGTAAATGTAGGGGAATGGGTCTGGGTGGGTTGCGCTTCGGCGGGTCGGTGTGGACTTGTTGGGCCGAAGGGCCTGTTTCCACACTGTAAGTAATCTAATCTAATCTAATTTATTTGATTGATTAATTGGTTGATTTATTGTTATGTGTACCGAAGTTACAAGCAGTATAGGCAGATCATAGTAAGCAAGAATGTACAGATCAGAGGTTGTAAATATACTTAGACAGAGGCATATAGGTTACATTGCACAGGGCATGCACTATGCATTAGCATGCATTCGCAAGAACAGCATTATTTGAGGCTAGAGCCCATTCATCTATCTAACAACTTGAAAGTATTATGGGGCATGGGGTTATAAAGACATAGTTATGCAATAGTCATTCACAAATTTGCTGTTTCACCAGGTATTTCTTCCCTTGTGAACGATGGTTAGCTGTTGATGAAGATGATGGCCAGATAGCAAGAGAACTCGTTCCTGTAGATGAGGCATTCCTGAACAAAGGTTCAGACAGAGCCAAACAATCTCAGGCAACACTAGGCCTCGAACAGAAAGGTGAGAAAAGTCATTGAAGAAACAACTCCTTTTTTCCAGCCTCGCAAATAATGTGATGTATTTGAGTTGTCCAAACAGAGACATATTTTGTGAGCCAAGATATTTCCTGAAACATTCTGCTGCCTTGTGTCTTGTGATAGGATTCTTAAGGGGCTAGACAGGGAAAATGCTGAGAGGATGTTTCCCCTCATGGGTAAGTTTAGGATGTGAAGATAGCTGAGAAAGCGTTTATCTCTCAGCCCCCTTGGCCCATTCTTGATGAAGTGCTTATGCTTGAAACGTTGATCCTCCTGCTCCTCAGATGCTGCCTGATCGGCTGTGTTTTTCCAGCACCACACTCTCGACTCTGGTCTCCAGCATCTGCAGTCCTCACTTTCTCCTAGCACCTGAAGGCCCAGCCTCAGAATTAAGGAGTGCCAATTGAAGTGGTGTGAAGACAAATTTCCTCTCTCAGAGGATTGTGAGTCTTTGTAACTTATTGCCACAGAGATCTATGAGGCATAGTCCTTGTGTATATTTAAGGCTATATTTAAGAATCTATATAGATAGATTCTTGATCAGTAGGGGAATCAAAGGTTATGGGAAACGTCAGGAAAGTGGTCATGAAGAATGTTGGATCAGCCATGATCCTATTGAATGGTGGAACTGGGTCGAGCCCTAAGTTTTATGGTCTTGGGTATATTCCCCATTAAGTTTCAGCTGTGGCTGATTGGTGGGCAGAATGTCATGGGTTTAAGCCCCATTTCAAAAGTATGAGTCCATGGTTGATGCTTTAGTGCATTACTGGGGAGGAGCTGCGGTGTTGCAAAAGCTGGCTTGCAGTGAAATCTTAAATTGACATTAAGGGATTCAAGCAAGAGCAGTGGTTTTCTGCTGGTATTAGGCCCAATATTTATCCCTCAACCACAACCCTAAACCGACTACCTGGTTATTCATCATGTGGGAGATTACCTTGTGCAAATCAACTGTCATATTCTTTGACACTTCAAAAGTACTTAATTGGTGAGGAGGTGCTTTTGGATGTGTTGAGGATGTGAAATGGACATTCTTTCTGTACAAAGTTAAAAATCACACAACACCAGGTTATAGTCCAACAGGTTTAATTGGAAGCACACTACCTTTCGGACCGCCACTCCTTCATCAGGTGATTGTGACAACCACCTGATGAAGGAGCATCGCTCCGAAAGCTAGTGTGCTTCCAATTAAACCTGTTGGACTATAACCTGGTGTTGTGTGATTTTTAACTTTGTGCACCCCAGTCCAACACCAGCATCTCCACATCATTCTTTCTGTAAGCAGTGTGCCTCAATGAAGGTGGTGGAAGGTAACCCAGGCCAGCAAAGCCTGCTTGGTTCTGTAAAGGTGATTGAAGTTTGACACAGTGCAATAAATAACCAGAAATATGTTCTCCTAACAGCTCAATCCACCACCTACACCGTGAGGGTAAAAACTGGAGAGAAGAAGAATGCAGGGACAGATGCCAATGTGTTCATCACCCTGTTTGGTGAGAAGGATGACACAGGTAAAAAAGCTTATCTTTGAAGATCTTTGGAAAACATGTTAAGAAAGAGCCATTGCCAAGTGCTCTGTATTTAGTCCTGGAAGAAGAGTGAAGTGCTGAGCAGAATGAGAATTGACAGGGATGTCTGCTATTCTCCATGTGTTGTGGTAAACAGTTACAGAGCTTCTTTGGCAAAAGCTGATCATATGCCAGCTGGGTGCCCTTTGTAAATGGTACAAGGTACAAGGAGAGAAATTTAAAAAGGGGCCATTAGAAACACAAAGAACTTAACAATGATTGTGAATCTATTTAAATGACGCACATAATATCATAGTCATAGAGTCATACAACATGAAGTTACAAAAAAGGCTGTACCTAGTTTATTTAATTGTAGTCTATGTTTTCAGCTTTCTAAAAATGTAAATTTCCCTACTTTCATGAGATATGAGCAATGAACCAAGTACTGAGCAGCCCCCATGTGTACCTCTCTCCGGTCAAAAAAGTTAGACCTTGCTACTCCCTGCTTTGTAAGGGATATTTTGTATCCCTTGCTACCTCTTTCATCCCATGGATTTTAAAATGCTAACCTGCCTAATTTGAAGTGTTTTATCAAAAGCGTTTCAAAGGTTCACATTCTCAGTATCCTTACCTATATGTTCTGTTACCACAAAAAACTGCCAGGGTGCGATCCGAACTCTCCCTCTGTGCATTATTAGTGCAGGTTTTGAAATTACTACAGCACCACCATACCTGGCCTCTGCTTGGAAGCTGATTGATTACAGTACCCTAAATTATTTAACAATCTGGATGAGTATATGAATAGGAAGGATTTAGAGAGATATGGACCAAGGACTGGTAAATGGAGCTAGATTAATTTAGGATATCTGGTCAGCATGGACCAAAGGGTCTGTTTCCGTGCTGTACATCTCTCTGACTCTAAGTTTTTTTTACTAAATTTAGGAATTGTAAACCTCAAAGCATCGAAAACTTACAAAAATAAGTTTGAGAAAGGAAATATCGATGAATTCACTATCGAGGCTGTGGACATTGGAGCACTGAAAAAAATCCGTATTGGACACGATAATCGCGGTAAGCCCTGAAGTGATGTTACAGAGAGTCCGTGCCATATAGGGTTCATTGTAAATTAGGAGCAAGAGCCTGCTATGCTATGCAGAGCAATGCGCAGCCCTCCACTTACTCCACTCCAACCTTACCCTCACCATTAAACCAGCAGACAAGAGGGTGCTTTGACCTCTACATCACCGAAGCCAGGTCCCAACTCATGGACACCACCTCCTACTGCCCCGTCTACCACAACCTCACCTCACACCACCAAACCATCATCTCCCAGACCATCCACAGCCTCATCACCTCAGGGGATCTCCCATTCACAGCCTCCAATCTCATAGTCCAGGAACCCCACACCGCCCAGTTCTACTTCTTACCCAAAATTCACAAACCTGTCTGCCCTGGTCAACTAATCATCTCAGCCTACTATTGTCCCACTGAACTCACCTCCTCATAGCTCGAAACCATCCTGTTTCCATTGGTCCAGGAGCTCCCCAAATATATTCAGGGACACCACCCATGCCCTCCACCTTCTCCATGACTTTCATTTCCCTGGTCCCCCATGCCTCATCTTCACCATGGACACCCAGTCCCTGTACACATCCAACCACCATGGCAAAGGCCTCCAAGCCCTCTGTGTCTTCCTCTCCCATTGATCCAACTATACCCCTCCACCGACACTCATTCAATTGGCGGAACCAGTCCTCACCCTCAACATTTTCTCCTTTGAATCAACCCACTTCATACAGACTAAAAGGGTAGCCATAGTCACCCGCATGGGACCCAGCTTTGCCTGCCTCTTCGTCGGATATATGGAACAGTCCATCTTCTGTAAATACACTGGCACCATTCCCCACCTTTTCCTCCGCGACATTGATGACTGTATTGGTGCCACCTTGTGCTTCCATGAGGAGATGGAACAGTTCATCAACTTCACTAACACCTTCTACCCTGACCTCAAGTTGATCTGGACCATCTCAGACATCTCCATTCCTTTCCTGGACCTCTCCGTCTCTATCTCCAGTGACCGACTCAACACGGACATCAACTTCAAACCCACCGACTCCCACAGCTATCTGGACTACACCTCCTCCCACCCTACCTCCTGAAATTCATAAACCTGTCTGCCCTGGTCAACTTATCGTCTCAGCCTACTCTTGTCCCACTGAACTCACCTCCTCATAGCTCGAAACCATCCTGTTTCCATTGGTCCAGGAGCTCCCCAAATATATTCAGGGACATCACCCATGCCCTCCACCTTCTCCATGACTTTGGTTCCCTGGACCGCTCCGTCTCTATCTCCAGTGACCGACTCAACACGGACATCAACTTCAACCCACCGACTCCCACAGCTACCTGGACTACACCTCCTCCTACCCTACCTCTGTAAAATCGCAATCCCTTACTCCCAATTCCTCCGCCTCCACCTTCTCTGCTTCCAGGTGGAGCAATTCCACCCCGGACATCCCAGGTGGTCTCCTATTTCAAGGACTGCAATTTCCCTTCCCATGTGGTCAACAAGGTCCAACACATCCATGCCAACCAGATATTCCAACCTAATTGAATCCCTTTTGCCAGTATTTGGCCCATATCCCTCTAAACAGTTCCTATTCATATACCCATCCAGATGCCTTTTAAATGCTGCAAATACCAGCTTCCACAACTTCCTCTGGCAACTCATTCGTTACCCTCTGTGTGAAAATGTTGCCCCTTAGGTCCCTTTTATATCTTTCTCCTCTCACCCTAAACCTATGCTCTCTAGTTCTGGATTCCCCTACCCCAGGGAAAAGATTTTGTCTATTCACCCTATGCATGCCCCTCATGATTTTATAAACCTCTACAAGGCCACCCTTCAGCCTCCGACACTCCAAGGAAAATAGCCCCAGCCTATTCAGCCTCTCCCTACAGCTCAAATCCTCCAACCCTGGCAACATCCTTGTAAATCTTTTCTTAACCCTTTCAAGTTTCACAACATTCTTCCAATAGGTGTTGTGATCACAGAATTGTTGCAGTGTAGAAGGAGGCCATTCAGCCCATTGTGTCTACACTGGTAACTTCCTTTAGCCAAAACATAAATACCCAGGATGAAGCAGTTGTGAAGTTTCTACATAACTCTTAAGGTACCCAGCAACTTTTAGAATTTAATTTTTAACATTATCGACCATATAATTATGATTTGCAAGTTGTACATTTCATATGCCAGTTTGTGGATCAAGCAGGGCTGTTTCCATAAGGTATCTTACTTGTTTGTCTCTGTCCATACTTGTCCTTTTGACCTTAATAAACATTTTCTCTTTATGTGTTTAAGTGAAATTCCAAACTTAATAATTGACTGGTTGACTACTCCTGTGTGTTCTTTTAGGAGGCTGTGCTGGTTGGTTTTTGGATTGGGTAGAAATTGATGCCCCATCACTTGGACAAATACTGCGCTTCCCATGTGGACGTTGGTTGGATAAATCTGAAGATGATGGATACATAGTACGAGACCTCTTCCCTGCAGATCTACAGACTAAAGACTATGTTCCATGTACGTTACATTTTACTAATTGACTGTTCTTAATATCGACAATACCAGCTATTTCTGTTAGAACAGCACCTAAATTCAACTTGTAAGGGAACAATGAGAAATGTTATGGTCATTTATGATTCTGTATAATGAGAAGTGGTTCTGTCTGTTAGAATTCCATGTGTACTTTGCAAGTCAACTGCCATTTCCAGGGGTCTGTGGACCTGTACGCCCAAATCCCTCAGTATGTCAATGCTCCTAACAGTTCTGCCATTTATTGTATAATTTGCACCTGAATCTGATCTCCCAGAATGCATCACCTCTCATTTGTCCAGATTAAACTCTATCTGCCATTACCCTCACACCAGGAATCTCAAATCCCATACTTCTCCCTCTTCTGTGATTTTTATCCTTTCAGTTCATTTTCCCTTTCTGAGGCAGATTGAAACATTCAGCTGCTTTCTGTTTCAACTAACAGATCTGCTCACTCTCACAGGGGCTGGAAAGAAATTGCTTGGGATGCCACCACAAATTTGGTCCTCTCTGGCTTTTCTCATCAAGGGATATACAGGGATATACATAACCTGCCAACACACTCAGTACTTGCAATTTTATGTCAACTGCCAACTGAGACCTCGCAAGCTAACCATGTTTTTTTTCAAGTGTAGGTAGGCAGCTGGAGTTTTTTGTAGTGACAAGGTGGAAGAGTGCTTTTCAGAATGAAGATCAACAACTTGCAGGGATCAGTGCTCAGATCTTTGTTGTTTGTAATATGTAAAAATAATTTGGAGGAAAATGTATTAGGAATCTGATTAGTAAGTTTGCAGCTAACATGAAAATGTCAGATAGTGAGGAGGATTGTCAAAGGAAACAGTGGGACATAGATTGTCGATTTTGGCAGAGAATGGCAGATAGAGTTTAATCTGGACAAATGAGAGGTGATGCATTCTGGGAGATCAGATTCAGGTGCAAATTATACAATAAATGGCAGAATTGTTAGGAGCATTGATATACTGAGGGATCTGGGCGTACAGGTCCACAGATCCCTGGACATGGCAACACAGGTGGATATGCTGGTCAAGAAGACATACAGCACCACTTGCCTTCAATGGCTGGGGCATTGAATATATAAGTTGCTAAGTTAAGTTATAGCTGTGTAAAAGTTTAGTTTGGCCACATTTGGAATATTACGTGCAGTTCTGGTTCCCACACTACGAGAGGATAATAATGCTTTGGAGAGGGTGCAGAGAAGGTTTACCAGGATGTTGCCTGGTCTGGAGGGTTTTACTTATGAGGAGAGGTTGGATAAGCTTGGATTGTTTTCACTGGAAAGACAGAGGCTAAGGGACAACCTGATAGAGGTCTACAAAATTATGAGAGCGATAGATAGGCTGGATAGTCAGAGGCTTTTTCTCAGGGTGGAAAGGTCAACTACAAGAAGGCACAGGTTCAAGGTGAGAGGGGGGAAAATTTAGGGAAGGAGTGCAGGGAAAGATTTTCACACAGAGGGTAGTGGGTGCCTGGAACACATTGCCAAAGGACGTGGTAAAGGAAGGAACATTAGCAATATTTGATGGACACATGAGTGGGTGCAATAGAAACTGTGTTTAGCCCATAAGTAGTGAGTTTAAATGAGGATTACAAATCAACAGGTTTGGTTGTACAATGGGCCAGTTCCTGTGCCATATTGTTCTTTGCCCTTTGAGAGCTTGGTTTCTTTGTTCTAAGATAATACTGTTGCTGCTTAAATGGAATGTTGTTTTCAAACTCCTGACTAGATTTTCTGCCTCCTTTGCAGATCTTCAAAGTTGTTGTACATGCCCTGCCATCATGTACTGCACTCCGATTTCCTGCTCCCACACCAGAGTAATGCATATTATACTCGTCCAGTAAAGGGCAGTTATGTTGAAACAATAGCAAATGGTGGAATCCTCCAGTGCATGTGCCTTTCCAAAGCTAAACAACTGAATACTTGAAGAGGAGAACAGATCAGAGATTATGGTGATAGGGTTCAATGAAGACAAGGGGGAGGAATGACTTGTAGAGATCAAACAGCAACATGGACCAGTTGAGCTAAGTGGTCTTTTTCTGGGCTGTGATTGCCAAGAGAGACCCTTGTTAGTTGTGGCCCTTCATTTCCATCATTGCTATAGTGACAGAAAAAGCCCAGAATTATTGTTTGCTGCCATATGTAAGCAATCACTCACAGAACAATAGAAAAGGAACTAAACTTTATGGAAATACTTGAGTCCTTCTACTTCCAATGCAGTGGTATTCCCTGGTGGAAGTTGGAGAGACCACTATTGACAGTAACATTGAGGTCAGAGGATTGGTTTGCAGTCAGGAGTGCACCCCCATAATGGGGAAACCATGTGAAGCAGCTGCAAATGATACCTCCTCCCATTGTTTCTAAAATCAAGTAATTTGTGATGACATACTCAAACAGAGAATAGAGGTAACACCACAACCTAAATGAATTCTTGGAAGGAGACTTTTTTTTAAGGTGGAAAGAACTTGGATGGTTAGATTTTGAGGGCACTTTGATGTCAAGATTCCCTTTTTGAAAAGGATACTGATGATGTGGTTCCTTCTTTGCTGAATAAAACACTGACAAAGTACTTTTTCTTCATGTCCTGGTGTCTTTCCCAATGAGTCCTCTCTAATGAGTTTTGAGAACAGTTGTAGCTCAGGTTGGGGTTTTGGATGTAGGTTTGCTCGCTGAGCTGGAAGGTTCATTTCCAGATGTTTCGTTACCCTATTATGTAACATCTTCAGTGGGCCTCAAGTGAAGCAAGCTGAAAATTCCTGCTTTCTATTTATATATTTAGGTTTCCTTTTCTCAAGTGGTGGTAGATGGGGTCTAACTCGATGTGTTTGTTGATAGAGTTCAGTTGGAATGCCTTGCTTCTAGGAATTCTCATGTGTGTCTTTGTTTGGCTTGTCCTAGGATGGATGTGTTGTCCCAGTCGAAGTGGTATCCTTCCTTATCTGTATGTAAGGATAGTAGTGAGAGAGGGTCATGTCTTTTTGTAGCTAGTTGGTGTTCATGTATCCTGGTGGCAAGTTTTCTGCCTGTTTGTCCAATGTAGTGTTTGTTACAGAAAAGGAACAGGAAGTGATTTCCCCACAGGAAATAACATCAGCACAGGAAATGACATTGCCAACCCATAGAAACCCAAACATGTAAATAGAAAGCAGGAATTTTCAGCATTGCTTCACCTGAGGCCCACTGAAGCTGTTACCTAGTAGGGTAACGAAATGTCTGGAAATAAACCTTGCAGCTCAGCAAGTAAATCTATATCCAAAGTCCTTTCTAAAGAAATACGTCTTTCTAAATTTGAATTTTAAGTTCTGCAGTATGAAAGCACAACATCTGAACCTGTGCTTTTCTACATTTCTGTTGCAGTTGTTCCATATGAGATCACTGTTTACACCTCTGACATTTATGGAGCTGGTACTGATGCTGATGTCTTCATCGTCCTTTATGGAAGAGATGGTGCTTGTACCCATCAGAAGTCTTTATGTCTTAACAAGCGGGAGCGAAAGATGTACTTTGAAAGAGGCGCTGTAAATAAGTTTGTTGTAGAGGTGTGCATGTATTTTAAAAATAATTTAAATCACATTGTTTAGTTTAAAATTTGCGTTCATTATGACTAGTAGTATTATTGAGATTGACCCGAACCATCCAATCAATTTGTACTATTATCCAAATTCAAAACTGAAAGAATTGTGGATTCTGGAAATCAGAAACAAAAACAGAAATTGCTGGAAAAGCTCAGCAGGTCTGGCAGCATCTGCGGAGAGAAATCAGAGTTAATGTTTCAGGTCCAGTGACCCTTACTGTACTTAATATCCTAATTGATTACTGTAAGATACTTGAGAGACTGGGGAAATGCAGGTAGACAGATCACTAAAATATCATGAACAAGAGCAGAAAGGAACACTTCACTAAATTTTGCAAATGTCCTTCGGGGAGTTGACCTGAGCCTTCCCAATTCACCAACTGCAAATGCATCTGTCCATGACAGTACCAGTAAGAGTGGCTGCTGTGCAGTGCTTGTGGAGGTAAAGTCCCATCTTCAAATTGAGAATAACCTCTGTTGTGTGTGTGTGGCACTATCATTGTGCTAATTGGGATATGCTATGAACAGATCTAGCAGCTAAAAAATGGACATCCACGAGGTATTGTGGCCATCACCAGCAGCAGAATTGTACTCCAACACAATCTGTAACCTTATGGCCTGGCATATTCCCCCATTCAACTATTACCATCAAACCAGGGAAGCACCCTTGGTTCAGTGGAGAGAGCAGGAGAGCAGCACCAGGCATATCTAAAAAGAAAGTTTCACCCTGGTGAATCCACCAAACAGGACTACCTACATAAGTGGCAAGTGAAAGAGCTAGCAATCCCATAACCAACGGATCAGTCCTAAGCTCTGCAGTCTTGGTGGTAGATAACTCACTGGGAGAGGTGGCTCCATAAATATCCCCATCTTCGATGGTGGAAGAGCCCAACACATCAGTATAAAAGATAAAGCTGAGGCATTCCCAGCAATCTGCTGAGTGGATGATCCATCTCAGACTCCTCCAGTGATCCCCAGCATCACAGTTCAATTCACTCTATGTGAATTGTGTTGGAGTACAATTCAATTCACTCTATGTGATACAAGAAACGATCAGAACTACTAGTTATTGCAAAGGGTATGGGCCCTGACAACATTCCTCAATAGTACTGAAGACTTGTGCTCCAGAACCTCTCGCTCCTCTAGCCAAGCTATTCTAGAACAGTTACAACACTGGCATCTATATGACAATTTGGAAAATTGCATAGATATGTCCTGTACTCAAAAAGCAGGACAAATCTAATCATGCCAGTAATGGCCCCATTAGTTGAAAAATGTGGTGCTGGAAAAACACAGCAGGCCAGGCAGCATCCGAGGAGCCTCAGAATCGACGTTTCGGACATAAGCCCTTCTTCAGGAATGTCCTGAAGAAGGGCTTATGCCCGAAACATCGATTCTCCTGCTCCTCGGATGCTTCCTGGCCTGCTATGTTTTTCCAGCACCACATTTTTCAACTCTGATCTCCAGCATCTGCAGTCCTCACTTTCTCCTAGTAATGGCCCCATTAGTCTACTCTCGATCATCAGTAAAGTGATGGAAGGTATCATCAACAGTGCAATCAAGCAGCTCCTGTTCAGCAATAACCTGCTCAGTGACACCCCGGTTGGGCTCTGCCAGGGCCTCTCAGCTCCTCACCTCATTACAGCCTTGGTTCAAACATGGACAAAAGAGCTGAATTCCAGAGGTGAGGTGAGAGTAATAGCTCTTGACATCAAGACCACATTTGACTGAGTTTAGCATCATGGAGTCCAAGCAAAACTGGAATCAATGGGCATCAGGGGGTGAACTGTCCATTGATGTCATATCTAGCACATGGGAAGATTGTTGTGGCTTTGGAGTTCAGTCATTTCAGCTCCAGGACATCTCTGCCGGAGTTCCTCAGAGTAGTGTCCTTGGCCCAACCATCTTCAGCTGCTTTACCAATGACCTTCCTTCCGTTATAAGGTCAGTAGTGGGAAAGTCTGTTCGTGATTTCACAATGTTCAACACCATTCATGACTTCTCAGATACTGAAACAGTCCATGTTCAAATGCAACAAGATTTGGACAGTATCCAGGTTTGGGCTGACAAGTGGCAAATAACATTAATGCCACACAAATGCAAAGCCACTCACCATCCTGCCTTGGGAATGTATCGCTGTTCCTTCACTGTTGCTGGGTCAAACTTCTGGAACTCTCACCCTAACCGCATAGTGGGTCTATCTACAACACATGGACAGTATTAGTTCAAGAAGGCAGCTCCCCACCATCTTTCCAAGGGAACTAGGAATGGGAAATAAATGCTGTCCCAGTCAGTGATGTCCACGTCTTATGAGTGTATTGAGACTTCCAAAAGACGCTTGACAAGTAACCTCACAAGACGTTAAATCATAAGAGCACACATTGGTGAAGGCAATATATTGGCATGGATAGATCATTGGCTCATAGGTCTTTTTCAGGTTGGCAACCTGTGACCAGTGAAGACCCACTGCAGGTATCAGTGCTGGGATTGCAACTGTTTTACAATACGTATTAATGACTTGGAGGAAGGAAGCAAATGTAATGTAGCCAAATTTGCAGATGATACATGGATGGAAAGGCTGGTTGTGAGAAGGATACAAACAGTTTACAGAGCGATATTGATAAGTTAAATAATTGGGCAAAAGGTTGACAGAGTATAATGTGGCAGAATGCAAAGTTGTTCATTTTGGAAGGGAGAACAAAGAACACCATATTACTTAAATGGACAGAAACTGCAGAAAGCTGCAACACAATTGGACTTGGCCGCACTTGTGCATGAAACACAGAAAGCTAGCACACAGGGGCAGCAGGTAGTCAGGAAGGTTAATGGAATGTTAGCCCTTTATTCAAGGGGTTGGAGTATAAGAGTAGGGAAGTCTTACTGCAACTGTACAAGCTGCTGGTGAGACCACACCTGGACTAATGTGAGCAGTTTTGGTCTCTTCATTTAAAGAACAATATTATTTCATTGGAGACAGTTCAGGGAATGTTCACTAGAATGATCCTTAGTGTGGAGGAATTGTTTTATGAACAAAGTTTAAACAAGTTGGGACTCTACTCACTGGAGTTTAGAAAAATGAGAGGCGATCTCATTGACACATAGGATGTTTTGGGTGTTTGACAGGGTAAATGCTGAGATGGTGTTTCCCCTCATCTAGGAGCAGATGGCATAATCTCAGAATAAAGGGGCACCAATTTAAATCTGAGATGAAGAGGAATTTCTTCTCTCAGTGGGTTGAGAATCTTTGGAACTCCTTATCACCGTGTGTTGTTGGGGCAGCATTCATGTGTATATTTAAAACTGAGCTAGATAGATTCTTGATCAGTTGGGAATCAAGGGTAGTGGGAAAGGGCAGAAAAGTTGTCATCAGATCAGCCATGATCCTATTGAATGGTGGACTAGGCTTGAGGGGCCAAATGGCCTTCTCCTGTTCCTATTTCTTATGGTCTAAAAAAATTAAAAGCCATTCTCAACCTTGCCCCTTGCCTGAGGCATGGTGACACTCAAGTTAAACCATTACCAGCCATCTCTCCCTAATGAGAGAGCAGTCCTATGATCCACTGTGACTATGGTGACTTTACTAGTACAGGTATAATAGTGGCATTGAAAATATTAGCTACTCAAAGGATTACTGACTATACTTGTATCAACAAAACAGAAAAGAGAGAGAGATTGTGAAGGAGTAGATTATTGTCTCCGTTATTTGGGAGCAAAATCAAGAGAGTACAAACACTCATGCACTTTCATCTGTCCTGGCAAATGTACAAGGACAGACTTAAAGCATGATCTAACAAAGTTACAAAACAGTGTGTTAGTTGGCAATGCCTTCCCAACATGCACTGGGAATTTAGCTAAGGGCCACCTTCTGTCTGGAATATGAGCCACTCCAGAATTGATTTCAGCCTTGAATCCATGAGCTGGGGTTTTATATATTTGGAAGAAAGAAGGGTAAGCTTTATTGTTCTTTGACCTTTCAATATCTGTTCTCAAACTGCTTGTTATTGTTCTAAAGTGAAAAGTTGATTCTTGGTTCTGACAGTCCACCATGCCAACTCATTTAGTGTCCACAAATAACTGTGCATTCAGGAGAAAAAATATAGATTGATTACTTAAAACTCTATATTGCACGATATACTCTATTGAGAAAAGCACTCTTAATCATAAAAATACTCCTACATACATCTTGACAGTAGGACAAAGGATTTATTGACAATCTTCCAAAAGGCACCTAAATGCTATCCAAAGAAAACCTGACACCACTCGCCCAAGCAAAGGATCCCTGACCCTCTAAGGATACCTGACGTGCTGTGTCCTTCCCGCTTCAAAAGACCCTTGACCCCTGTCCTCGAGGTGTGCTGGGATCAGATCCACAGGGTATCCAAAATAACTTTGAGCAAAATATTAATATATTTTTAAAATGTTGATAGAATCACCTTTCCTTTCAGTTGGAGTATGTTGGTGAATGCATCGAGAAGATTCGAATTGGACACGATGGTCGAGGTATCAAGTCTGGATGGCACTTGGACCGTGTGGAAATCCGTCGACTCCTGCAGAAGGGGAAGGTCAGTGAAATTATAGATCATACAGGTATTTCTTCTATATGATGATGGTTACATTCTTGTGAAACCCCGCGTGAGAGAAAAATAGTATCTTAGAGACAGTGCTTAAGGTGTCAGCAATGTAATCACATGACAGCAAAACAGTGTCCCCAGTTCATTGATCAATGGAGGTTGAGGGGGGAACCTGATTGAGGCCTACAAAGTCATGAGAAGTATAGACAGGGTGGATAACAAGAAACTTTTTCCCAGAATGGAGGATTCAATTAGTAGGGGTCACGAGTTCAAAGTGAGGGGATAAATTTTAAGGGAGCTATCCGTGGAAAGTTCTTCACACAGAGGGTGGTGGGGCAGGAATAATAGTGTCATTTAAGATGTATCTCGACAGATACATGAATGGACAGGAAGCAAAGGGATACAGATCCTTAGAAAATAGGCAATAAGTTTAGATAGAAGATATGGATCGGCACAGGCTTGGAGGGCCAAAGGGCCTGTTCCTGTGCTGTAATGTTCTTTGTTCTTTTAGCTTTGTTACAGTGAATTTGTGTTAATGAAATACATGTTATAGCAAAACGACTTGTAGTTTAAATTCAAACATGTCAAATAGGTTTCAGGATACATTTTATTGATGTTGATATACGAGCAAATTTAATTCTCCCCCCTGGAGAACTGTCCAATGTGTTTACATACAAAAACATTGTGCACTATGTGAAGAGAGAATGGGGGGTGAAGGGGCAAATATTTCTATGCCGATTCATCAGGGTCGATTTTGGTGCTTTGGTGATGGCTAAGTGGCTACCAACCCATGTTGTGGCATGGGTGGAAAGCCTGCTTCCAGGCTCCAACGTTCTATTTAAATTTAACCATAAAGATAAACATAAAGATTATAACATCCTTTCTGCTTGTACCCCACATTTCTATCACACTCCATGCCTCATCCAGGCCAGATATGCCGGTGTACCTGCTTCTGATGCTGCCATAGAGAAAGTGAGGACTGCAGATACTGGAGGTCAGAGTCAAAAAGTGTGGCGCTGGAAAAGCAAAGCCGGTCAGGCAGTGTCCAAGGGGGAGGAGATTCGACGTTTCAGGCATAAGCCCTTCATCAGGAGTGTGATGACTGAGAGCTGGAGGAATATTTTACATTTGCCTGATTTGGAGAAAGCACTCCTTTTGTATCCAGTCCCTTTTCGGACAGTGAAAAGGCACGCTTGTGTCTGAAAAGTACACAAACTCATTGTAACTTGCAAAATTGTCAAGGAATAGCCCAAAAGGTGTGTAGAGTTAAAACAAAGGTGCTAGGTATTTCAAACAGTCTGACATTCCCGATGAAGGGCTTATGCCCTGAAACGTTGATTCTCCTGTTCCTCGGATGTTACCTGACCTGCTGTGCTTTTCCAGCGCCACACTTTTCGATTCTGATGCTATCGTGGTCAATCTCCCATGGTTCCTCATTTGCCATAAATCCCCACACATTCCTTTCTAAACTCCCATGTCAACTCATTGCTAACTCCTAAACCCACCATCATTCTTTGCTCTTCTCTTTCCATGCTCTCACCTAATATTCGACATGGCATTAAGTAGGAGGCATCCTGACAGAAAGTAATCTGTCTATTGATGATCTTATTACTTTTAGAAGAAAAACCCAAAAGTATAATAAACAAAATAAAATACTCAAATAAAACTCATCACTCATAGAAACAAATAGCTTGTTTAAATGTTCAAAATCTAATATAAAAAACATCTCACAAGTGTTTTTAATCATCGAGTGCTTAGTCCCTTACGTCAATAAACATTTCCGTCCAATTAACAGTTGGAGCAGTCCATCAATAGGCACCCGACAATGAAAATGACAGTTTGGGAAATCAGTCATCCAGTGATAATTCTATAATCATTTTGTGTGAACAGACCATGCAGCTCCTAGAGGCAGCTGACTATTTAAATTGGAGCACCTAGTCTGAAACTCAGAACAGCAGTTATTTTGGGAATCCCATGGATCTGGACATAGTACACCTTGGAGATGGGGTTCAGGGACCCTTTCTGAGGAAGGATGTGGGCATGTCCAGTATCCTTTGGTGGTCAGGGATCCTTTGTGTGGGTGGGTAGCTTGTCAGGTGTATTTTGGAAGTGGCATATTAAGCACCCTTCAGAACTGTTAATTTTTGAGAAGATTTTTTATGAAAGGTACATAAGTCCCTTGGAACTGTCCAACTGTCAAGAAGCATCCAGAAGTGTTTTATGTCTAAGCGTTGGGTGTAATCTGCACCATAGAACATTAGAAAAGTGATCTATATTTTCTCTGTTATGTGTATGAGTATGTGTGGATACCAAATGTGTTAGCATGCTGGTGAAGTAGGAAAGGGTGAAGGGTGGACATTGGCTCCATGTTGGCATAGTGTCATGGAAGTATGAGGGGCCATGCAGATAGGTAGAAGGCATAGAGCTGCAATTAAGATATTAGGGGCTATAGGCTATAGGAACAGAGAGCATTAGGTTGCATAGATTTGCAGATTAGATGGGACATGGAGAGCGTTTGAAGATGAGGAATCATGAGGCATTGTGACAACTGAGAGCTGGAGGAATATTTCACATTTGGCTGATTTGGAGAAGGCATCTCTCTTGCATCCAATCCCTGGACATCTACAGGCATCCTTTCGGACAGTGAAAAGACATGCCTGTGTCTGAAAATACATAAACTCATTGTAACTTGCAAAATTGTCAAGGAATACCCCAAGAAGTGCATAGAGTTAAAACAAAGGTGCTAGGTATTTCAAATGATCTGACATTCCTGATGAAGGGCTTATGAGGGAATATGTGGGAATAAAATTAGATAACGGAGAATTCAATTTTGTGTTATTTTCCTTGCATATAAAGAAGTTAAACAAGGCTTTAACTTTAAAATTCAGATAATATGTTCATTTATACAACACCTCGCATGACTTCAAAATGTTGTGAACTGTTTTAGAACCAAATAACCATTTTTGAAATATATCCAGTGTTTTAGAGGTTAAGTGGGAGCTAATTTATGAATAATCATGTGTCAAAAAGCAGTAATAAGGTGGATGGCTAACTAATAGTTCCATGGTGTTATTGATTAAAGTCTAAATGTTAGTCAGAACATATCCTGTGTCTTTCTGCAAATAGTTTAACAACCGTCTGGGAGGCAGATAGTATCTCTGATAATACAGTGCTTCTCCAGAATACAGTGAAGCATCTACATGGTCCATATGGTTAAATCCCACAATAAGGGTTGAACCCATGACTTTATGAATAAGAGTATGATAATAAGAAATTAGGACAGTGAATTTGTGGATGTAGCCAGATTTATCCTCTGTTTTATTTACATACCAGGGCTCGGAGACTATTACTTTTCCCTGTGAGCGCTGGCTGGCAAAGTCCGAAGATGATGGAGAAATCATCCGAGAGCTGGTGCCTTTGGAGATCGTTCAGACAAAGCTGCTGAAAGATGGGACACTGAAGCACAGTGAGTCTACCGTGGAGGATGCCCTGGAAAGTGAGTATTCATATACTGAAGGGGAGGGGAAAGCAGAAAACGAGTGAAAGTTTTGGTTCTTTCGGGTCAATACCCTGAACTGTTAACTCTGCCTCTCTCCCCATAGGTTCTGCCAGACCTGCTGGCTGTTTTCAGCTTATAACTGTATTTCCAGCATCTGTAATACTTCACTTTTATAAGAATCTCAGATGTACCAAGGTATAACAGGCCATGGCATCACAGTCATAGAGTCATAGAGATGTACAGCACGGAAACAGACCCTTCGGTCCAACTTGTCCATGCCAACCAGATAGCCCAATCCAATCTAGTCCCACCTGCCAGCACCTGGCCCATATCCCTCCAAATCCTTCCTATTCACATACCCATCCAGATGCCTTTTAAATGTTGCAATTGTACTAGTCTCCACCACTTCCTCAGGCAGCTCATCCATACACTGCGTGAAAAGGTTGCCCCTTAGGTCTCTTTTATATCTGATTGGCCACATTCCTCTTCAGTTTACTCCCTGCTGCATTACGTGCTGAGAGTGAATGTGCAGTTTATACATGAAGTGTATGCTGAAGAAAAAAAGAAACAGGCTTTTCTCTTTCCCTCCTGTTCTGAAATAACTGACTGCCTCCCAAGGCAATAATTCTGTGAATATAGTAATTGCCATAAACAATGCAAGAATTTAAAACCAATATTAAGATCAACTCTTTTACTCAGGGGATTTGTAAAAGGTTTGTATGAGACTTCCAGGGAAAGGCTTCCCCAGAAGTGGATGT
Source organism: Chiloscyllium plagiosum (assembly GCF_004010195.1). NCBI lineage: Eukaryota > Metazoa > Chordata > Chondrichthyes > Orectolobiformes > Hemiscylliidae > Chiloscyllium > Chiloscyllium plagiosum. Next base: position 30,582,734 of record NC_057710.1, on the reverse strand, counting down.
TTTCACAGGATGTGGAAGGAGGTGCCTGAGATACAGCCCATGGTGGCTTTGATACGCATTGGCCCCATGCAAACGTGTGTACTGCCAAAGAGCCCCACAGGCTCTGGTGCAAGACATGGGTGTAGATCTGTGGGAACAATAATAATTTAACCAAAATCTCAAACTGAATAGAGGGATACATTGTGTCGTATATTCTGGGACTGTGAAGAGAGTCAACTATGGATTTTTACTGATCCTTTTTGTGCCATCCAACACTGTAATGGTTGCATGGTGGAATACGTCAGGCCATAAAGTTACAAATTATGGAGTGCAACCCTGCTGCTGTTGATGGCCCACCACGTCTCATGGATACTCAGTCTTCAATTGCTAGATCTGTTCAAAGTCTGTCCCATGTAGCATTGTGATAGTGCCACACAACATAATGGAGGTATTCTCAATGTGAAGGCTGGACTTTGACTCTATAATAACTGTGCAGTTGTCACTCTTACCGATATTGTTATAGACATATGGATGTGCAGCTGGCAGATTGATAAGGGTGGGGTCAAGTATGTTTTTCAGTCTTGTTGGTTCCATACCACCTGCCTCAGACCCAGTCCCTTAGGACCTGACCAGCTTGATCAGTAGTGCTGTTGCTGAGCCACTGTTGGTGGTGGATATTGAAATCCCCCACCCAGAGTACATTTTGTACCCTTGTCATCATAAGCACTTTATCAGTAACGATTCATCAGCTGAGGGAGGACGGTACATAGTAATTAGCAGGAAGTTTCCTTGCCCATGTTTAACCTGAAGCCATGAGACTTCATGTGGTCTAGAGTCAATGTGGAGGTCTCCAAGGGCAACTCCTTCCTGAATGTATCCCACTGTGTCGCCAACTCTGCAAAGTATATCCTGCTAGTGTGACAGGACGTACCAAGGATGGTGATGCTGGTGTCTGGCACAATGTCTGTAAGGTACGATTCTGTCAGTACGCCTATGTTAGGCAGTTGCTTGACTAGTCTGTGAGTGGCTTGCTTTCAGAGGGCAGTTGGTGTTGCTGTGTGTCTGGAGTCACATGTAGACCAAACCAGATGAGGGCAGCAGATTTCCTTCCTTGAAGGACATTAGTGGGTCTGGTGGGTTTTTCCAGCAATTGACAATGGTTTCACGGTCATCAGTAGATTCTTAATTCCAGATATTTTTAGCTAAATATACAGCAGTGCATATTATCTACCTGGAGAAATAGAGTACAGTATCATATTGATACCATTCAAAACCAAGCCAATTGCAGTTAACATTGGGCCCAGTTTTTGTTTATTTGAATTGCATTTCGTGGATAAATGTCATGAAAGTATTCTTTAATGATTTCCACTGTTCTGTTTGAAGCTCACACATACAAGATTAATGTGTACACGGGTGATGTCTACAGAGCAGGAACAGATGCAAACGTTTTCCTCACAATCTACGGAGATCTGGGAGATACTGGAGAAAGGAAGCTGAGCAAATCGGAGACACACACCAATAAGTTTGAACGAAACCAGGTTAGTGTGAAGCATCGAATAGCTGTAGAGCATTAGAGTAGGCCTTTCAGCCCTCTACAGTGTTTACCAATCATACCTAATCTTCAACTCCTCTATTTTCCAGCTCTAATTTTAAGATGATGCTTATGGAAGTCTTAAGTGCCATGCATTTCAGAACAACTTTGTGTATTCTCTGAACATGCTAGAGTGGACAATTACACAGATTATGTCCTGTGCACAAAAAGCAGTTGTAAATTCAAGTTAGCTAGTTATTGCCTTGCCAGTCCATTCTCAGTTGTCAGCAAACTGATGGAAGGGGTCATTGACAGTGCCATCCACTGTCTCACACACACAGCAATACGTTGTGTACTGATACTCAGATTTGGGTTCCACCAAAGCCACTCCCCTCCTGACCTCACCACAGCCTTAGTTCCAAAATAGGCAAAAGAGCTGAACTCTGGAGATCAGGTGAAAGTGAATGCCCTTGACATCAAAGCAGAATTTGATAGGCGTGGTATCAAGGAGCCCTTGTGAAATTGAAGACAGTGAATATCTTTGAAATCCTCAACTGGTTGGAATCATTTCTAGATCAATGGTTGTATTTGTCTCTGCCTCAGGACATCTCTGCAGGAGTTCCTCAGTGTTTGGTAGCATTCACAATTCCTCAGATTCTGGAAGTCTGTGCCCACATCCAGCAAGGTTGGGCAACATTCAGGTTTGGGCTGATAAATGGCAAATACCATTTGGGTTACCCACGTCCAGGCAATGACCAACTCCAACAGACAATATTGAAGCACTACCCCAAGGTAATCAATGATGTGGAGGTGCTGGTGTTGGACTGGGGTGGACAAAGTTAAAAATCACACAACACCATGTTATAGTCCAACAGGTTTATTTAGAAGTACTAGCTAGTACTTCTACAGGATAGTCATGCAGGGACATGTCCTGCTCTGCAAATGATGTACATAGCTTAACAAATAGTCCTAGTTACCAAGACCTGACCATCTCTTGGAGCAACAGGAGCAGGTGGTTCCCGCACAGGCACGAAATCTTAGGTGTGCAACAGCGGCAGCCATGTTCTAATGCTAATGCCAGATGAGAGAACAAAGCAGCAGTTCAGTGACATGAGAGACACGAAAACAGATAAACCAAAGAGACTAAAGAGAGAATTTCAGGTGAAGATCAATGAACTATGGGGAAGAAACTGACCAATGCGGACTCCAACAGTAACCATACTCCAGCGATAAGTAAGATTGACAAAGTGAAGTGCAAACAGTGATAGGTGAAAGCTGCAGAATGTGGGATTGAAGGACAGGTGGACAGACACTAGTGTCTGGCATAACCTTGTGGCATATCGGCTCAGTGGCAAAGACTACCATAGGTAGGCAACAATGTAGACTGAGACCAGCAGCAAACACACATGGCATAAATCGTACCCCAAACAGAATACAAGACAGATAAAAACAAGTTTAATAAACATAAAAAACTTGGATGCTGGAAATCTGAAATTAAAACAGTGGTTTCTGGAGGAACACAATCTGGCAACATCTGTTCAAAAAAAAAACAAAGTGAATGGTTTGAGTCCAGTGACAAGTTTAAATTCAATTCCATTTGCAAAGGTAGGGTTTGATTAGGAATAGTTAGCATGCCTCACAAATGTGTTGGAGTTCTTTGATGAAGTGACCAGGAAGGTTGACGAGGGCAGGGTGGTAGCCCTAGGATTTCAGTGAGGCCTTTGATAAGTTTCCACATATTAGGCTGCTCTGGAAGGTTAGATCACATGGAATCCAGGTAAAGTTGGCAAATTGGATACCCAGTTGGCTTGATGGTAGGAAGCAGAGGACTGGAGGCCTGTGACTAATGGAATGCTTCAGGGGCCAGTGCTGGGCCCATTACTGTTTGTTGTCTATATCAATGATTTGGATGAGAGTGTACAAGGCATGATTAATAAGCTTGCAGATGACACTAAAATAGGCGGTATCGTGGACAGTGAGCAAGGTTATCAGAAATTGCAGCAGGATCTTGATCAGCTGGAGAAGTGGATCAAGAAATGACAAATGGAGTTTAATATAGATAAGCGTGAGGTCTTGCATTTTGGAAAGTCAAATAAAGGTAGGAGTTTCATGGAGAATGGTAGGGCCTTAAGTGAGTGTAGTGGAACAGAGGGACCTTGGAGTTCAGGTTCACAGTTCTCTGAAAGTGGAGTCACTGGTAAACAGGACAGTGAAGAAGGCTTTTGGCACACTGGCCTTCATCAGTCAGGATGCTGAGTATAGAATTTGGGAAGTTACGTTGCATTTGGACAGGACATTGGTGAGGCCATACTTGGAGTATTGTGTTCACTTATGGTCACTTTGCTATAGGAAGGATGTTATTAAACTGGAAAGAGTGCAGAAGAAATTTACAAGGATGTTGCCAAGACTCAATGGTCCGAGTTATAGGGAGAGGTTGAGCAAGCTAGGATTTTTTTCTTTAGAGTGTAGGAGACTAAGACGATGATCTTATAGAAGTATATAAGATCATGAGAGGCATGGATAAAGTGAATGCGCTCAGTCTTCTGCCCAAGGTTGGGGAATCGAAGACTAGAGGGCATCAGTTTAAGGTTAGAGAGGAAAGAATAGAAGGGAATCTGAGGGGCAACTTATTTACACAGAAGGTGGTGTGCATATGGAATGAACTGCCAGCAGAAGTGATTGAGGCAGGTACATTAACAAATTTAACAGGCATTTTGACAAATACATGGATAGGAAAGGATTAGAAGGACATGGGCCAAGTGGAGGGAAATGGAGTTAGCATGAATGGACATTTTGGTCGGCATGGACCAGTCTGGGCCAAAGGACCTGTCTCTGTGCTGTAGTACTGCAAGCTAACATTGTGATGGAGAAGATTCTTCTAACTGAATGAATGATCAGATATGCCACCACCACCTCTCTATGTAATGGAAATGAGTCAGTCAGAGCACAGCCAAGTGACCATTCTTTGACTCAGATGTTATGCTCCCCTTTAAAAATGACTATTTCGCTAAAATGACTGATCATCTTGTTCAACAGGTTGATACATTCACAATGGAAGCTGTTGATCTCGGACAAGTTTTCAAGATCAAGATCCGTCATGATAACACTATGGCAAGTCCCGACTGGTATTTGGAGAAAGTGGAGGTGGTTGACGTGGATTTGGAGGAGAATTACTTATTTGTATGTGAACGCTGGCTTTCAAAGACAAAGGAGGACAAGAAAATTGAAAGAACACTGTTTGTGAAGGTATTTTTGTCACCAGTTGCATAATGTATTTCCAAACTAAGTCACAATAACGTAGCAAAATGACGCCACAAGATCAGAGAAGATACCAACTCTGTTTATCAGTTGCATGAATGCATTTCGTAGATCTTTTGAAATTGAGGATAGATAAAAAGCTGTTTTCATTAAATTCAGAGAATTCAAATAGCAGGACAATGGAAAGAATAAATCTAAAGGCACTTTATCTGGATGCATGAAACATTCATGGCAATAAAGCAAAGAAATAATACTAAATAGAAATAAGTAGGTTTGAGCTAATCACCATTACAGAGAATTTATTGGAATTAGTGGTAGCAAATAAATAACATAAATATAAAATAAATGCCTATTGTATGCATTGCAGGATTAATATGTGGGGACAATCAACAGTTAGTTCATTGTGAACAATATTAAGAGTGGGTGGCAGGAAGGAGAACCATCTAAATCTTGTGACCAGGGGCTTATGGCCAGAGAGATTATGCACAAATCACAATAGAGGATGATGTGCAGATAAAATGTTTTGTGGATTGAATGTTTTCAGGGTGATCAGGTAGCAATGTTTGCATTTTCAGTCCTTTTAAATGAAACGATTAAAAAAATGAACCAATCATTATACAAGCAAGAAGTCTTTCTCATAGGACTTTCCATCTATACTCACCCATGCAATGCTTAATGTAGTTGTTTGGTAGTACAGATCATGAGCATTGCTGAAAATAGCTGTTCTGTTGAAGCTTTTCAGTTGTACTCATCAGGACAATTCATATGAAATACCAAAGAAAAGAGAAAACATTGTTGCAATATGAGAGGAGAGTGCTGATTGGTTGGCAAATAGCAAACGAATTCTGGTTGGCAGAATTGTGGCATGGAAACTGCTCCAGTTAATAATGACTGACAGTTAGCCACCAGGCTTTTCAAAAATGTTAAACTAAGCAGGTTGACTCTGGTCAATAATCAAGGAATGGTTGTAACTTATTTTTGTTGAGTTAAAACAGGCACAATGTGTGTTTATGTTCTTTCTGCCTGTGAAGAATAGTACCTTGTTTATTAATGTGTGTAGCCTCCAGTATACCCTGCAAGCTCAATTGACAATCCTAATTTGGTTGTCAGCGTAATTCTTCACACAGTCAGGATTATTTAGCGAATATTGTCTAATCCATGGGATCATATCACTGTGTTGTGATGTTTGCCTCACCTGGCTGTTTGAGTATAGTCAATACCTTGCTTGCTGCAAAGGTTAATGCTGTTCATTACAATCTTGTCAGACTTTGGGCCATGTGACCTATATACCAAGTGTCACTGAAATTCATGTGCCATAGTACTTATTTGTGCAATAAATAGGACAGCTTTTAGCTTGAAAGCAGCATCCTGTTAGTGGCAAACATCACTTGTGTTGCTTTTTCATAGTAACAATGTGAAGTACGTAACTTGAACTATTGCTCAAACCTTTGAGGTACCTTACTCTGCTACTAATCTGAAGTTGTGCTGGACACTTCTCAAGACCATCAATTTGCAATATAGAGTAGACAATTATTGGATCAGGGTAGCCATTATCCCAAACCATGGCTTTGGTGCATTCTAATTCAGCACCAAGCTGTCTACCTCAAACTTACTTTCACTGGTCAATATATGCATTGGGATTCCTACAATTCTATGTAACATAACATTGACTTTATTCTTGTAATTGGACCCAAGTCATTTGTCCACTTGTGATGCTTTGCTTGGGAAGGGCCTAAGGCACTTAACAAACCAGTGTGGAAAATATTACTGGGATCCCTCAGTCATAGAGCTGTACAGCATGGAAACAGACTCTACCATCCAACTCATCCATGCCTACCTCATATCCTGAATAGATCTCATCACACTTGCCAGTATTTGGCCCATATCCATCTAAAGCCCACATAAGTTAAACTCCATCTGTCATTCCTTGGCCTATTGGTCCATCTGATGTACCTAAGGTACTCTTCATCGCTGTCCACTACACCTTTAATGTTGGTGTAATCTGCAAGCTTATTAACCATACCTGCTATTTTCACATCCAAATCATTTATATAAATGACAAAAAGCAGTGGACCTTTTGTGATTGGGCTCCTTAGACAACAATAATGAGACTACGATTGTGGGATCACTCCTCGAGTTGTCAATCTTACACCCCTTTATGGGAAGTTTCCTCATCTGTCTGTGAGCAACAGTTCGAAAGCATCAATTACACTGAACATAAAGAGATCAAAACAGGGGAGTGAAATTGGGCTGTGGAAAAAGCTGAGGATTGGAACAATATGGGAAACTGAGATGAGAGATTTAGGACAGTGATGATGTTGGACTTAAAGCATCTGAGTGAATGCCATTTCACCTTGGATGATACTTTCCATTTGTCCTTACAGGGTTATGAAGGAGATCGATCAAGTATTTACAGTTCTGCTAAAAGCTTACATGGCTCCTCATTGAGTGTCCGAAACATCAACAATAGTGCCCTCACCAAGAAGGGTAAACGGAAAAGTATTATTGAAGACACAATTGAGGAAGGACCTAGTAAGAATATATTCAACTTTATCTTGTCCATGCTTATAAAAATAATTGTAGTTAGCTTTCCGAAAAGATTTTAAAAGAAATAAAGATAGCCTTCTGTCCATTCAGCAAAATCTATGATACACCACATAGCTTTCTGCATCATTGCCATAAAGGATGCTTTGTCTTTCCTCTTTGCACTTTTTATTATTGTCAGCTACTTCAAATGTACAGTGGTTATTTCTCCGTCCCAGGGGAGAAGCACACTAACACAGTCCTTCCTGAATACCTGCTTGGGACCAGAAATCACTAAGTGCAAACATGTTTCCATAAGGTGCTACAAGTAAGGCTCATTAGCAAAACTGCAGATCATAGAATAAAATGGGTAATAGCTACAACGATACAAAAGTGACTAAGAGACAGAAAACAGTTGTGGTGGATTTTTCTTTTCCTGATTGAAGGGAAATATACTGTGGAGTTCTGCAAGGTTCAAACAACTGCTGCTTTTGATAATTATTAGTGGCTTGGGCTTGGGCTTGGGGATAAGGGACACATTTGTGGAAGACATGATATTGGAAAAATAGTTAACAGTGACAAAGTCAGTTAAAAATGTACATAGACAGACTGTTGGAATGGCCGAACACGTGGCAGATTAGATTCAATGCAGCATAGGGCGAAGTAGTGCATTTTAGAAAGAGGAAATGGTATATTTTTAAACGGGGCATAAGAACAGAGGTATTAGTGCTTAAAAACAGGCATCAAATCAAAAGCCTGAAAGATTACATTCCTTACAGTATGGAAACAGGCCCTTTGGCCCAACAAGACCACAACGGCCCTCTGAAAAGTAACCCACCCAGCCCCATTCCCCTATATTTACCCCTGACTAATGTACCTAACACTATGGGCAATTTAGCATGGTCCCTGCACATCTTTGGACTGTGGGAAAAAACTGGAGCACCTGGAGGAAACCCATGCAGACATGGGGACAATGTGCGAACTCTACACAGACAGTCACCCAGTGAGGGAATTGAACCTGCGTCCCTGGTGCTGTGAGGCAGCAGTGCTAACCACTGAGTCACTGTGCTCCACCCTCCCAATTATATTAAATGTATTTAAAACACAGTCCAAGCAAAGTATTGTGTCCAGTTCTGAGTGGCACACTTCAGGGAGGACATAAAGGTTTGGAGCAGATACAGAGAGATTTTTTAAGAGTATTCACAGTAATCAACTTCACAATAACAGATAACTTATTCATTATCACATTGCTTTCTGTGGGAATTTGTTGTGTGTTAATTGGCTGCTATGTTTATTAAATTATGACAGTAACGCCACTGAAGGCTGAGACATGGGGGAGGAATACTTTGAAAATTAAGAGATGGAGGGAAGGACACACTGATCAAATAGAGATGGAGGAGAATGCAACTGAAGCATGAGAGGTGGAGGAAGTAATACTTTAAGATGAGAAATTAAAGGAGAGAAAATATAGGCAAGATACTTGATAAAAGATGTGTGGAAGGTTAAAGATGAACAGAGTGGCAATGAAGGACTAGACAGAGGGAGAAGCATATTGAGAGAGAAACAGAAGGGAGAAACATAAATATGAGTGATGGAGGCAAAACACACTGCAGGGTGTGATAGAAGAAAAATTCCTGAAGGGGATAAAGAACTAAAGGCTGAAAGATAATGGTGAAGTTAGTGAGGAATATTGGGAGAGAGAGATGCCGGAAAATGAGAAATAAAGGAAGAAACATTGGAGTCTGAGCATAGAAAGGGCAACAGATTTGCATAAAGCTTTCAGAAATATCATAGGCACATTAAACTAATTGCTCTCCTGTGAGATCCCATAAAGGGAGAATCACTGATATTCAGTTTAGGAAAAAACACACTTAAGGGCTGCAAGTTAATGGCGAAACAGCCTGGGAAATGTGAAATTAAGAAACTAAAGGAGAAAAGTTGCAGAAAACTGTATACTGAAATACCCAAGATGTAGGGACGCAGTGACCTGGAGGTTCATTTGCATCAACCTTTGAAGGTAACAGACATATTGATAAAGTAATTAGTGAAGCATAAAGGATGATGAGCTTCATAGAGGTTTTGAGTATAAACCAGCAAAGTTATTCAGAACTTTATCAAGCTCTGGTTAGGCTCCAACTCTATTACATCTGGTTCTGGTCACTGCATTTAATGAAGGGTGTGAGGGTCCTTCTGAGGGTGCAGATCAGATGTACTAAAATGGTGCCAGGGACAAGGGATTTTAGCCACGAAGGTAGCTGTTCTCCTTGGAGCAGAGAAGATTGAAGGGAGCCTTTTTTTTGGAGTTGCACAAAATTATAACAGCGTTAGACAAAGCTAGGTAAAGAAAAGCTGCTCAAATAAGCCAATGTGACAATATTTAATGTTTTAAGTGAGCGATATGAGATGGAGAAAGGGGGTGATGAAGAACATTCTTGCACAACAAGTGACCTATGTGGGGTGTGGAAGCAAATACAATCAATTATTTCAAAACCAAGTTCACTGAGCACTTGGCAGGCCTGTGAGGATAGAGCAGAGGAATGGAACAGATTAGATTCCACGACAGAGCTATAGGATGGACTTGATGTGCTCCTTGTGGGTCATAATGTATTTTTGGCAAGACTCTTCAATGGCCATGTTTCTTGCATTGCCATCTGAAGAGTCAGTTCAGAATGCATCCCTGTTGGTACTAACTGCCCCGCAGCCACTTAACTTTGAGCAGGCATTAACTGGCTTAGAGTGTGACGTCTGCCCCCATCTGGAGAGGATGGCCATCCTTATAGAGTTGCCAAGTGCTGTACTCTGTAGTTGAAAGCCCAGCCATTCTGTACAACCAACAGCACCAGAGTGGAATGGTGGCTACTGTTGGGACAGCAGCCAGTCTGTGAGCAAGAGGAATTAATGGGGGCCAGACTGAAGGTAAGTCCCTAGTCCGTGCCCCACCTTACCCAGCAACAGCGTAAGCTAAACCTCATGGGCTCCTTCCTTGGCATTGGCCCTTCCCTGCTGCTAATATTATTGTAGCAGGGATTGAATGACCATGAATTGGTCATATTGGAGATAGACCCAAGGGTAGATGATCCATACAATGCCTCCAACACATCTCTACCCAGCCCATAGTTAGAAATAGGTCATAGTGTTCAGGTAAGCAACGGGCAGACATTCTCCTCATGCATTAGATTAGATTCCCTATCGTATGGAAACAGGTCCTTCAGCCCAACAAGCCCACACTGACCATCTGAAGAGTAACCCACCCAGACTCATTCCCCTACCCAATATTTACCCCTGACTAATGAACCTAACACCATGGGCAATTTAGCATGGCAATTCACCTGACCTGCACATCTTTGGATTGTGGGAGGAAACCAGAGCACCCGGAGGAAACCCACACAGATTCATGGAGAATGTGCAAACTCCACACAGACAGTTGCCCAAGGCAGGTACTGAACCCAGGTCCCTGGCACTGTGAGGCAGCAGTGCTAACCACTGAGCCACTGTGCCACCCCTGAACCCCAAAAATGAAGCAGCAATACACTAAAGATTGAACAATGGACAGGAACATTAAAGCATGCAGAAAGAATAGAGAAAATTGTTGATTTGGTTAGCATTTCTATTTAGCAGCAGCTTGGGAATGGGAACCTACAGCTGGCCACTCATCTGGCTGGCAAGCCTCACATTCGCCTGTCACTCAGATTTATTTGCCTGTCATTCATCAGTCATTAAAAATGTGCAGTTGACATAACCTGTTCATCCATATCTGGTACCTCCAGAACCGAACAGGAAAACCGTGGACAGGTTGGGCGGCACGGTGGCACAGTGGTTAGCACTGCTGCCTCACAGCGCCAGAGACCCGGGTTCAATTCCCGACTCAGGCAACTGACTGTGTGGAGTTTGCACATTCTCCCCGTGTCTGCGTGGGTTTCCTCCGGGTGCTCCGGTTTCCTCCCACAGTCCAAAAATGTGCAGGTCAGGTGAATTGGCCAGCTAAATTGCCCATAGTGTTAGGTAAAGGGGTAAATGTAGGGAACTGGGTGGATTGCGCTTTGGCAGGTCGGTGTGGACTTGTTGGGCCGAAGGGCCTGTTTCCACACTGTAAGTAATCTAATCTAATCTAATCTAAACTCCAGGTCATGCTGCAACCATTGTTGAAGAGATTTGTGATCAAATCAAAGGAAAAATTGACATGGGAGAGCTCATCATGAGACAATGAAGTAAAACATTTCCTTGACTTTCATCTGTTAACAGACATTCCTTATCACATAACAATTACCACAGGCCAGGAAAGAGACGCTGGCACCAATAGCCGTGTATATATCATTATCATGGGGCCGATGAGGATTCAGACTTCACGAATGTGGCTGGACCTTCCTGAAGGGAAGAATGCATTTTTGCCAGGATCCATGGAAAAGTTCCAGGTGATGGGGTTGGATGTTGGTGAGATTAAGAAAATTGAGGTGAGCTCAGATAAAATGGCTGCTGTGCTCCAAAGTATTGATTCTGTCCAGCAACCATTGTGTTAATGCAGGAAACTGCTCAGATCAGGTTCTAGATTTGGTCATAAATTTAGAAGTATTTACCAACAAGAGATAGATAGGGAATAAAATCAATAATTTAACAGTTTATCATTTTTGATTCAAAGTGCAATTATAACACTGCTGTTAAGTGGAGATCAGTTACCTTTACTAGCTGCCTTTTTGGTCAGGTTGTCAGATCAGTGATAGATGTAAATGTAAGGTGATGTACCTAGGAAGAAGGAACAAGACAATGGAGTGCTCGATGAATGGCAAGACACTTGGAAGCTCAGAGGAATAGAGCAGTCCTCAGGTGCTCGTCCACAGTTCCCTGAAGGTAGCAGAACAGATTAATAGTCGAGAGTGCGGTGCTGGAAAACTGCAGCAGGTCAGGCTGCATCCGAAGAGCAGGAGATTCAACGTTTTGGAAATAAGCCCTTCATCAGGAACTATTCATGATGAAGGGCTTATTTCTGAAACGTCAATTTTCCTGCTTCTCAGATGTTACCTGACCTGCTGCAGTTTTCCAGCACCGCACTCTCAACTCTGATCTCCAGCATCTGCCATCCTCACTTTCTCCCAGGACAGATTAATAAGGTGATAAAGAAAGCATACAGGATACTTGCTTTTATCAGTCAAGGCATAGATTATAAAAGCAGGGAGGTCATGTTGGAGCTGTACAAGACTTTGCTTACACTATAAGAAGGATGTGACTGGAGGGGGAAATTCACCTAAATGTTGTCTGGGATTGAGCATTTCAGTGATGAAGAGAGGTTGGATAAGCTCAGGTTGTTTTCTTTGGAGCAGAGAAGATTGAGAGGGGTCCTATCAAAGGTGGGTAAAATTATGAGGGACAGGATGAATAGAAAGCAGCTGATCCCCTTGGTTGAAGGGTCATTAACAAGGGGGCATAATTTTACAGTGAGAGTCAGAAGGTTTCGAGGGTATTTGAGGAAAAAAGATGTTCACCCAGAGGGCGGTGGAGAGTCTGAAATGCACTGCCTAGGAAGGTAATTGAGCAAGGGAACCTCACAACTTTCAAAAAAGTACATGATGAGCACTTGAAGTGTCATAACATTCAAGGTAATGGACCTAGTGCAGAAAAGTGGGACTTGTATCTCCTGAGTATATTTTTAGTAGTTTTTTTCAATAGTATATTATAGTACAGATTCAGTAGCCTCTTCTGAACTATATGTTTGTACGGTTCTGTGGTAACACATCAAGCAGCCATTCTTCACATGCACACAAACCACCAATGTTCAGTAAGTTTTGGATGCAGTGCTCAATGCTAAAATGAAAGGCCCAGTTTACATAATCTCTCTCAGAGGGCTGTGGGTTCAAACCCCACTGCAGAAACATGAATCTAGGCTGACCTTCCAGTGAAGAGTTGATCGAATGTTTACATCTTTCACATGAGACATCAAAACAATCTTCCTGTAACAACAAAACATCAAGAACCATAAGATTCTGTGATATGATTAACAGAAAATAAAGTAGTTCATTGTGCTATCTGGTCATGTACTGCAGCCTGCAGTCCACAAATTAACTGCTGTGTTTCCTACACTACAACAGAGACGAGACTTCAGAAGTAGCTAAGCACAATATTGTGAAAGCTGGAAATCTGAAATCAGAAAACAATAGAAACCCTCAGCACACCTGACAGAGAGAGAAGCAAAGAACTTGAGATGAAAGGTCATTGACCTGATAATGTCAATTTTGTTTCTCTCTCCGCAGATGCTGCTTGATCAGATGAGTATTTCCAACAATTTTTTTGCTGTAATATTACTTCATTATCTGTAACAAAATGGAACTCATCTTTTGGTCCTTTCACATCTCCAGTATTGTGTTGTCATCTGATCATCATTAATTGTCCCTGAACAGTTGGGTCACGATGGTGCCACCCCAGAGAGTTGCTGGCTAGTGGAGGAGTTGGAAATCTCAGTGCCGACTAAAGGCATCATGTATGTCTTTCGTTGCAAATGCTGGCTTGCCAAAGACAGGGGTGATGGACTGACAGCACGGGTATTCAACATTCTTGATGCAGAAGCTGTCCAGATTGGACAAAAGGTAGGAATTGTTTCACATCTTTCCATAATGTGTCAGAAATACATAATTAAACACAATTAGATGGATTTGAATGGAGAATAGGAAGTGTGTTCAGTTTGGGGATTGGAGATTATTGAAAATAAGAAACAAGTGTGAATAGAGGTCAAAATGAAAGGTGCAAAGAAATAGAATGTATCCAAGAGGAGCAATATGAAAGTGGACTGGAATAGCGAATCAGTAATGAAATTGTATACAATAAATGATGTGAGTGGGAATCAGCATAGTAATGGTGAAATGGATCAAGTAGAAGAGAGATAAATAGAAACTGAATTTGTAATGATGAAATAATAACTAAATTCTCGAGTTAAACTTGACATTAGAACAGTTCTTGGGAACCGAGGTCAAAGTAAATTCGGTGTCCCTCCTCTTGGGTTAGCCGCCGAATCTCCCCTGTTTGGACGCACATGGGAAGAAATTGTTTAGTATTCTTTCATTTTGTGCGAGGAAGAACATCCTGATGAGCTGAGTGTCGGAAAATCCCCCAGGATCTCATAGTGGCGTAAATTAGTTATGGAGCACATCCCCCTGGACTTACAAGTATGGTGCACCAGAAAACAGAAATTTTTTATAGGATGCAGCGGCCTTTTTGAACCATATAGACGCAGACTTATCAGCTATAATGGTTAGCGCCTTTGTGTAGCCATGAAAGCTGTGTCTAGTGCCCTGGGGACCCCTGGCAGGAAGAATTCTGAACAAATATGGGTATGTCAACTGATGCTCCTGGAATTGGGGAGCTTTGGTGGGATTGCACTGAATGTTGTAACTTAATGTAATTTGCCTTGGTTCAACTCGGTTTAATTTAGTTTATTTTTGTTTTGATTTAGTTATTTATTGAATTGTAGTTTGTGTAGAGTTTTTTTTCTCTTAAATTGTTTGTGGAGTAGAGTAGAGTAGTAGTTTGTTTACCGTCATTGTTGTTATATTATTTTGTAGTAATTTCATATTTGTAAAGAAAAGTTTCTCCTCAATAAAAATATTTATAAAATAAACCTGACATTAGTGATAAGTTAACACTAAATATGGCTGTTGAACAGATCTCTTATGAAATAACTGTGATTACTGGTGATGTCCAAAATGGTGGTACAGATGCCAACATTTACATGTCTGTCTTTGGAGCCAATGGGAGCACAGAGGAGATGCTACTTCATAAAAATGGAGACAGGTGGGTTTTAAACTTCAATATGATTTCAAATTCCAACATCAGATCCATCTGTGATTTTTTCAGACAGTAGGGAGAAAGTGAGGTCTGCAGATGCTGAAGATCAGAGCTGAAAATGTGTTGCTGGAAAAGCGCAGCAGGTCAGGCAGCATCCAGGGAACAGGAGAATCGACGTTTCGGGCATAAGCCTGAAGAAGGGCTTATGCCCAAAACGTCGATTCTCCTGTTCCTTGGATGCTGCCTGACCTGCTGTGCTTTTCCAGCAACACATTTTCAGCTCTTTCAGACAGTAGCCTTCAATATCTAAAGTTTGCATCATGTAAGAGTTAGTACTGATTCACCTCATTTTCAGAACTGGTCGTGTCTTCAAAGCCTTTATTTGCAAATTATATTTATCAGTAACAGAAATAAAGCTGTGTTTTGATAGCTATTTGCTACTTCTTTTATAATTTAAAAATAAATTTGGACTTTATGGGCATTTTCAGTTTGAAACAGGAAGTGGGAAACTGCATCTCACTGTGCCATCTAATTTAAACTTTAAGTAGCAATGCACAGCAATTGATATGAAAGCTCATCTCAGTAATGATGATGATGATGAAAATGCAACCATCATAAATTGTGAAAACCGTCTGGTTCACTAATGCCCTTTCAGGAAGGAAACTGACATCCTCACTTGGTTTGGCTTTCATGTAGCTCCAGACGCATAGCAATATGGTTGACTCTGAACTTCCCTCTTATTGGCTTAGCCAGCTATATTGTTTGATGGCAATTAGAGATGAGTTACAAAATATTGGCCTTTTCAGCTACATCTAAATCCCATGAATGATTGAATAAGACAATGCAGAATTCTGCATCACTCAGAATGTCTTCTTTGGATCTACCTGTGAGTATTCAACATGGAAGTGTACTGTTTCATCAGTGAAAGGATGGAGGCAGTAACTGGTAATCAGCAGAATGTTCCTTGCCATGCTTAACCTGATGCCATGATGTTGAAGACTCCTTTGGTCACCTCTCTCCCAAATCTTTATCACTGTGCCACTGCCTCGGTCATGTCTGTCATGCAAGTCAATCAGGATGTACCCAGGGATAGTTGGCTGGGACATTAACAGGCCTCCAGTCTGAAAAAACAACCCTCAACCACCACTCTGTCTCTTGACGTTATGCCCAACTATGTATCCAATGAGCAAGCTCATCCTGAATCCCATGTGACCTAACTTTACTAATTAACAGTCAAGTCCCCAAAGAATTTATTTTCTTTTTGATAAGGTTGTTTCTATATTCTAATGAGTACAGAGGCATCAGCAGGCCCGGTCACTCCATTTCCCTGTCATTTCTATGGCTATCCCATTGGATTTTGGCCAGGTGCTTTCATCTCCTGATTCTCATGCCACTTTGAAATGATTCTGTTCTCACCAAATTCAAAACTTCATGTTGCAGTGGTTATTGATCCATGCTACTGTTTGTGTTGCTTCTCGTTCCATGTTGCATTTATCTTCCAGATTTGAAAGAGGCCAACAGGACACCTTCTCCATAGTGATTGCAGATATTGCTCCTCTCCGGAAAATAAGGATTCGCACTGACAGTAAAGGATATCGTCCCGACTGGTTCCTGGATAAGGTGATGCTGAGGTCATGACACCAATGGGAAAGTGGGATCATGCTAGGGGAAGTAGAGGGAAATTATTTCCACTGGCGGATGAGTTGAGAGTAAGAGGGTGTAAACATAAAATTAGAACTGAGAACCATTCAGGGCTGATGTAAGGAAACACTTCCTTGCCCAAACTGTAGTGGAGATCTAGAAGTCTCCTCTGAAAACAAATGCTAAGATCAATTGAAATTTTCAAACCAGGTTGCTAGATTTTAGTTGAGCAGACGTATTAATGGTTACCAAAGCAGGGTTAAAATCACGATTATCCATTTCCAATCGGAAGAGAAAAAAAGATTTGAAGGGCTGATTGGCCTCCTCCTAGTCCTGTGCTTCTTGAGTTGTAACACAGTCATGGTCACATGACTTTGTTGATTTTGACCAAGGCTGAATGGATTTGAACAGGGAATGTTTGGGATTGATTCCATGTGGCTTGAACAAGACCATGTACTTGACATCCTTGAGCGGTGATCAAATAATACTGAAGGAAGGAGTACTTCAAGGGACACTTGACAACAGCAGTTTTGAGCTCAGAGGTTGCAGACTTAAAAGTTGGTTCTCTGAGAGTAAAATGGCTTGATGTCTGGTGATATAACTGCTTCGCATGATAGAATGTGGCAAGGATGAAAACACTCTTTAATGTAATATTTGAAATTTATCATAATTCTTCCTAAACAATTAAAGACTTCATTGTGGATCATGAAAATCTGTGTTTGATCCTTTTTGATCTGAAGTACTTGATCTCAGTCATTGGCAGTGACTGCAGTTCCAGCACATTGGATCGGGTATGGAAATCTCAGCTCCTTTCGACTCTTCAGCAAACTCAGAGTCTCACGACCTATGCAAATCAAATAGGGGAAGGATTGCATACAGCCTGGTGATAGTGAGTGAATAGTAAATAATTGTGACTTGGACAAGATGCCATCAGACAATCGCTTTTTGTCAAATTGTATTGCAACAAGAGGTCAAGCTCACGCGCCATTTTGAAAAAAAAGCACTTCCTTCCTGAAGTTAAGGTTGTGGTGCAGTGCTGAGTACCCTGAACATTGTGAAAAGGACTAGTTACCCTGCACAAGCCTAGGCAGTGAGGCAGGCCAATGAAACAAAATGGGCATTGCTGCTAAGCGTCAGGAATTTTTAGGAGTTTTCAAAGGCAAGCAAGGCATTAGCAAGCCCAAGTAATATGGTGAGAGAATTGACTGAATAATTCCCTTTGATCATGGGAGGAGAAATAGTGGAACAAAGTAATCTAAAAAAAATTTTTTAAATCTAAAAATAATCCAAAATTTGATGGGAAGAAATTGTAAGCGCCATTTATGATTGGAAAAGATTAGAATTTGGCGAAGCTTGAAAGCTTAGAAGATTCTTGGGTTTCGTTATCATTTGTGGGCTTTTGCCCGAAACATCGATTTCGAAGCTCCTTGGATGCTGCCTGAACTGATGATGTCTGAGTCTAGCCTACCGCCTAGAGGAGATTATTGAGATCCCAGACCAATCAGGAACACTGTATGGCTCCTCACTGTAGGGCATTATAGAGCCCTTTGAAGAATTTACAAGTTGTTAACAGTTATGTGTAACCACAGCTGTGTGGCCATCACTATGGAGAGGGAATTTCATTGTTGATTGGATGGTCTGCCATTGCTGTGACTCTTTTGGAAAGGGTAAGATATTAATGGAGATTTCACTCGAGCCATCTACGAAGCAGGGGAGGGGCCATCAACTATCAACAAGTAGGCATGGCAGCTCAGTGGTTAGCACTGCTTCCTCACAGTGCCAGGGACCCAGGTTCGATTCCAGCCTCAATGACTGTCTGTGTGGAGTTTGCACACTTTCCCCGTGTCTGTGTGGATTTCTTCCCACAATCCAAAGATGTGCAGGCCAGGTGAATTGGCCATGCTAAACAGCCCATAGTGTAGGTTTTGAGTCAGGGGTAAATATAGGGAATGGGTCTGGGTGGGTTACTCTTCGGAGGGTTGATGTGGACTTGTTCGGCTGAAGGGCCTGTTCCACACTGTAGGGATTTTAATTCTAAAAGAAAATTGACCATTCTCCTCCTTTTTGTCATTCTGTTCCTACCTCCAGCAAGATCATTCTGAGGCAGGAATCCCTCAGGTGGACAATTTGAGGCAAAACTTCCAGAAACACCTTTTCCTCCTACCTCCAAAAACTGCCTCATGTTTTTACACAAGTGTGCTAATTGGTATGGTCTTTAAATGATTAATGTCAAGGGGGCAGCACTGGAATCCTGCATCACATTGGGCATGTTTGGAAAGGTGTAGTGGCTGGGTGCATGCAGATGCAAAAGGAATCACAATGGAGCAGAAAAAGACATTGAGTGACAGTTGGAAAGATTAGAATAATTAGCAATTACAAGACAGCAGAATTCCACAGATGCAGTTTCCAGTTTTCTAAGTGTATATGTCCATTGCTGACCTTCCTTAGAGAAATGGAAATTAGATTGTGAGTAGTAGCTCCACATGATGATAATGTTCAAGGAAAGAGAAGCTCTTTTTTGTTCCACACTCATCAGACTGATTCTTTACCTTCTTTTAGATTATCATGCTGAACCAGGCCACCCAGGAAGTGACCACATTTACCTACAATGACTGGCTGTCCAAAACACGGGGCACCAAGAGGTCAACTAGCTGTGAGCTGGCGGCAGTGATTGACGATGAAGTGATGATGGAGAAAACCACGTACATCATTACTGTAAAAACCAGTGACATTTCAGGTTGGTAAGAATATAGTCTGGCTCTCCTTAATCACTGACTCAATACACAACAGTTCACAGTTACCATTGACCATCCAATGTTGCCATATTGGGAAATAAATTTTAACCTGTAACTCACTAGCAGATATCTACAATGCAAAATATAAATCACCTGAACTCTTCAATAAAATTCCAGCCTGAACTCAGTTCTGGTATCTCTATAAGGCATATGAACTTGCATTTCAGAACCCATAAGTGGAAATACCACATTGGCAAGCCACAAAAATTTAAGTCAATAAAATGTGGAGATTTCCCCTCACACTGCTCCCCACTGCATGACAAATGTAAAGTTCTTAGCTTGCACACTCTAGTCAGAAAGTGCCAGCAAAACTGGCAAATCTTCTGCATATAAACTGACATTTTCCCAGCTACCATCAGTTCTGAGGAAGGATCACCTGACCTGAAACATTAACTTTGATTTCTCTCCACAGATGCTGCCAGACCTGCTAAGCTTTTCCAGCAGCTACTGTTTCAGAATTATCAACAAGATTGTTTAAATAAGTTTTTCTCCATGATGCTGCACATTCCAACTGGATGCTTTGTTGAGTAACTCATTCCAGGGACTGGCTGTGTGCCAACCTTACGTTTTATACACAGATAGGAGCTGAAGGACCTTGTAGATTTTCCCTGCGCAATAATGCTTCAGATATTTGGAGTGATGGCTCTGGCATTGCCATGTGTTGTATGACCTTATTCAAGAGTGTATTTTTTTTAAGCTTACAAACAAATGTGCAGGCCATTTAAGACTTAGATAAGAAGGAATTTCTTTAGACAGAGGGTGGTGAATCTTTGGAATTTTCTATCCCAAACATTGAGCAGGTTGAAGTCAGAAATTGATACATTTCCAAGACTAATGGCACTAAGATTATAACGAAGGAGATAAGATAGGCAAAAGGTATGGAGGAGATAATCAGCCATGG
Source organism: Chiloscyllium plagiosum (assembly GCF_004010195.1). Lineage (NCBI taxonomy): Eukaryota > Metazoa > Chordata > Chondrichthyes > Orectolobiformes > Hemiscylliidae > Chiloscyllium > Chiloscyllium plagiosum. Next base: position 30,562,336 of record NC_057710.1, on the reverse strand, counting down.
TCTAGATCAGGTTTAATAGGCTGAATGGCTTGCTCCTGTAGCTATGTAACAATGTTAGATACACCTTAGTCATGAAAGTCAATATAGTCCTCATCTTACAGCAAGGGGCTGCCTTGTACATGCTCAGTTAAATACACAGGGTGTATTTACATTATATTATTATTTGTTGAAATCAGGGGCGGGAACTGATGCCAACGTATTCCTTATCATCTTCGGAGAGCACGGTGACACTGGCACCCTGGCACTGAAGCAGTCTAATAATTCCAACAAGTTTGAGCGGAAATCCACAGATATTTTTAAGTTTCCAGATATGTTAAGCCTGGGAGACCTGTCTAAGGTTCGAATTTGGCATGACAACAAGGGTATGTATAATGCTGCAAACATATATATAAAAATACATTCATAGATTTCCTTCTTGTTGGTTTTTATCCTTTATTTCTTCAGTAATTTGTATTTCTTCTTGCTCTCTACCTCAGGAAAGTATGAACAAATTGGTTGATTAGACTTTCCAAGATCCTGAATCTGACAACTTATCAATTATAGTGCATTCATTGACCCTGATTCTTGAATGGAGTCTCTACATGTGCAATTTTCTAACAAATTTCCCACTGGATAAAGGGCAAATCAATTGCATAAGTCTTTGAAATTTTACCTCAAATCATATCAATTAAAAGTCATTTTAAGGGGGATAACTAAAAAAAAGCTTTTCTTTCGAAGGTTAATGTTTTGCCTGAAGTGGGTAGTTGGTGTATTAGGCCATTCAAAATGTAGGGGATGCAGTAATGGGAGAGTTATCAAAGGTTAAAATGTCAATGGACTGAATGGCCTTTACTCATCCTTGAATTTAAATTTATTATTCCCTACATGACAAACTTGGGATTTCAGTTGATATCCATGATCTCACGAGGACAGTACTGGGCCAGTAACTCAATGGAGGAACAGGATAAGCCCAAAACATTGATTCTCCTGCTCCTCGGATGCTGCTTGACCTGCTGCGCTTTTCCAGCACCATACTCTCGACTCTGATCTCCAGCATCTGCAGTCCTCACTTTCTCCCAGTAACTCAATGGAGCCAATTACAACCCAGAATCATTTGAACTGTTTTATGAGAAGGAGCCTGAGCTGTATTCGGGTGACTTTGCCTGAATATTAAGAATGTGAAAATCCAAACAATGCCAATGAGTGGAGCTGAACACTCCTATCACTGTGTTCTGGGGTGGCTGAAAACTATTGTACTCATTAAACATGACTCAAGTTTTCTTTCGTTTTGGGAGTTTAACAATCCTTGAGAATCACCAAGTAGCATCAGAGCTGTTCAGTTGGGGTGGTTCTGGAGTGTATATTTGATTACCTTTATCCTTGCACACAGGGCAGGTTACTCAGTTATGCTGCCTCTGTTTTCGGGTGAGGGGCCTTGAGAGAGGTAACCATGAGCCATGAGGAACCTCATCTGTCTCACTAACCTGTTTCAATGCCCTCATCTCCCACCCCGAGTTTCCTCCTTCATCGTGGTAAACTCCCTTTGGATTTGCATACTTAATAAACTCTGACACCGCCCTGCCCCCAAATCTTCATGACTACTAAAGGTGTTTGTACGACCATGAGGTACCAGGGGAAAGACATTCTCTGCTTGCCTTTTGCTTCCTTTCATTAAATTCTTGAGATCACAGTAGACATTAAGATTTGCCTCTGGAAATGTGTTGCTGGAAAAGCGCAGCAGGTCAGGCAGCATCCAGGGAACAGGAGAATCGACGTTTCGGGCATAAGCCCTTCTTCAGGAATGGGATGAAGAAGGGCTTATGCCCGAAACATCGATTCTCCTGTTCCCTGGATGCTGCCTGACCTGCTGTTTCCAGCAACACATTTCCAGCTCTGATCTCCAGCATCTGCAGACCTCACTTTCTCCATTAAGATTTGCCTCATACAGTAAGTAGTGATCAGGTTTCTTTTCAGACATACTTTGTCTTTACAGTTTGGAATTATGTAAAATGTTGGGAACTTGCTACGTTTTTTTCAGATTAACAAGTATAGGCTTATTATCTCGACTGCTACCAGCCCATTGTGTATTTTATTGTATCAAAGTAAAGAAGGATTGTTCCAATATATAACCTTCCATCTTTCTGTAGTATTATGCAAATGCATCTATTTCCTCATGACCCGAGGAGAGAACCTCAGGATCAAACAAAGATTCCCCTTTTCCCAACCTTATCATAGAATCCCTATAGTGTGGAAGTAGGTCATTCGGCCCACCAAGTCTCTGAAGAGCATCCCACCTCAATCACCCTATATTCACCTAATCTGCACATCTTTGGACTGTGGAAGGAAATCAGAGCACTTGGAGGAAACCCACACAGCCACAGGGAGAATGTGCAAACTCCACACAGATAGTTGCCTGAGGGTGGAATAGAACCCACATCCCCAGTGCTGTGAGGCAGCTTTGCTAACCATTGAACCACCGTGCAACCCTATATCCTCAGGGTGTTCCACATTCTCTGTCAAGTCTTGTTAAGTGTAAGTTTTATGTGTTGAGATGCGAGTTTATGCAAATACTCACAGCAAGGGTGAGAATGACAACAAGAATGTAGCCAATGCAGCTCTTATTAATTTCTATCCTTCAGGACCAGGAGCTGGCTGGCACTTAGAGTATGTGGAAGTAAAGGATGAAGCCATGGAGGAAACGTTCCGATTCCCCTGTGACCGCTGGCTTGCCAAGAGTGAGGATGATGGGCAGATCATCCGTGAACTCCCTTGCGCCAATAATGACATTTTGGATCTTTCGGACCGCACACGTATGTTTGAGTTACAGACATTGCATATTTAAGAGCTTGTTTAACATGCCTCTCAAATTCAGGTATTAAGTAAACACAGTCTCATTCTGGCAGTGAACTAGTTGTAGATTTTATGTTTTAGACTCAAACAAAAAGAAACCCATTGTATTGATGCACAGATGGCTCACTAACGGGAAACAGAGAGTACGAATTATGCTGACAGTATGCCATATGTGGTGTGTCACAGGAGTTAGAGCTGGGGCCTCAACTTTTTACAAATTTATATGAATGATTTGGATGAAAGTGTGATAGTTAAATTACCTGATGACGCAACAATAGGGAGGAAAGTGAAGAGGGCATAAGGAACCCACAAAGGGATATAAATAGATTAAGTGAACCGTCATAGATCAGGCAAATGCAGTAGACTGGGGGAAGTGTGGAATTGTCCATTTTTGCAGAAAGAATAAATAATGGTGAAAGGTTACAGAGATCTGAGATACAGAGAGATCTGGATGTCCTAGTGCAGGAATCCCGCAAGGTTAGTATTCAGGTACAGCAAATAGTCAGGAAAGCTAATCGAATGTTACGTTTTATTGCAAAGTGAAATTGAATGCAAGACTAGGGAGGCTTCCAACGTACAGGGATGTACATTGATGAGGCTGCAACTTGTACTGTGCACAATAGCGATCACTATGCTTACGGAAGGATGTTGATGTGTTGGAAGCAGTTCAGAGAGGATTCAGTAGAATAAACCTGAAAGGGCTGATTGCCTTGTGAGGAAAGGCTAGACAGACTAGGCATATATGAGTTCAGAAGAGTCAAAGGTGACTTAATTGAAACATATAATTGACCAGGTGGATGTTGATCGGATGTTCTCTTGTTGAAGAATCTAGAACTAGGAGTCATAGTTTTTAAAAAATTCAATACATTTAACACAGAGATGAGGAAAATAAATTTTGTCTTAGAGATCAGAATCTTTGGAATTCCTTTCCTCAAAAGGCAGTGAATGCCGAATTTTAAATATTTTTAAGGCAGGGATACAGAGATTCTTGATGTCCAAGGACATGTAAGATTATCGGTGATATGCAGGGATATAGAGGTAAGGGTAAAATTAGATCAGCCATGATCTTATTGAACGGTGGAACGGGTTTGAAGGGCTGATTGGCCTACTCTTGCTGCTTGTTGGTATGCTTCTAAAGGCATGCTGATATGCTGACCATGAGACACAAATCAACATACTTCCATGTTTCTGTATTATTTACAGTATTGTTATTTTGGTTAACTTTCTATCCTCTGCATTCAAGGAATTATCCTCCAATACTTCCACTGACTCCACCAGATTGCCACCACCAAACACATCTTACCTTTCCCTCCACTCTCAGCAACCTGCAGGGAACATTCCTTCCTTAACTCAATGGTCAATTGCTCATCATCCTAAAATTTCCTCACTCCCTCATGACACCCATGCAATCACGGAGGAAGCGTACAATCGCCTCCTCCCTCCTCACTGTCCAAGGCCTAAACAGACATTCCAGGTGAAGCAGCATATTATTTGTAAGCCAAAAATAATAGTAAGACAGATTATGAGAGTAAACTAGCTCAGAATATAAAGACAGATAGCAAACGTTTCTACATATATATAAAATAAAAAAGGGTGGCTGAGGTAAACCGTGTCCTTTTGAGGATGAGAAGGGGGCTATAATAATAGGAAATGAGGAAAAAGCCGAGGCATTGAACAGGTATTTTGTGTCAGTCTTCACAGTGGAGGACATGAATAACATTGATAATTAGGAGACTGAGGTGGGTAAGGACCTAGAAATAATCATTATCATGAAAGAGGTAGTGTTGGGCAAGGTAATGGAGCTAAAGGTAGACCAGTCTCCCAGCCCTGATGGAATAGCAAATGAACTAGTAATTTTCCAAAATCCGTTGGACTTTGGGGCAGTTCCAGCAGAAAGGAAAACAGTAAATGTGACACCACTGTTTTAAAAAGGAGGTGCACAAAAGATGGGGAATTGGAGGCTGGTTAGCTTCACCTCTGTAGTAGGGAAAATGCTTGAGTCTATCATTAAGGAAGAAATAGCAAGACATCTAGATAGAAATTGTCTCACCGGGCAGACACAGCATGGGTTTATGAAAGGTAGGTCATGTTTAATTAATTTATTGGAATTCTATGAAGACATAACAAGCATGATAGATAATGAGGGCCCAGTAGATGCAGTGCATCTGGATTTCCAAAAGACATTCAACAAGGTGCCACACAAATGCTACTGCATAAGATAAAGGTGCACAATGTTATGGACAATATATTAGCATGAATAGAGGATTGGTTAGCTAACAGGAAGCAAAGAGTGGGGATAAATGAGTGTTATTCTAGTTGGTGATCAGTGACTAGTGGTGTGCCTCAGGAATCAGTGTTGGGGCCACAATTGTTTACAATTTACATAGATAATTTGGAATTGGGGGACCACATGTAGTGTGTCAAAGTTTGCAGATAACACTGAGATGAGTAGTAGAGGAAAGTGTGCAGAGAACTCTGAAAGTTCGCAGAGGGATATAGGAGTGGGCAAAGGTCTGGCAGATGGAGGACAATGTTGATAAAAGTGAAGTCATCCATTTTGTTAGGAATAACAGTAAAAAGGACTATTATTTGAACAGTTAGTTTGCAGGTGCAGCAGGTAATTAAGAAGGCAAATGGAATTTTGTCCTTCATTGCTAGAGGGAATGAGTTTAACAGCAGGGAGGTTACGTTGCAGCTAGTGAAGCCACACCTGCAGTTTTGCTCTCCTGACTTGAGAAAGGATGTACTAGCAATGGAGGGGGTGCAAAGGAAATTCATTAGGTTAATTCTGGAATTGAGAGTGTTGGTTTATGAGGAGAGACTGAATAGACTGGGATTATATTCATTGGAATTTAGAAGAATGAGGAGGGATCTTACAGACGCACACAACATTTTGAATGGAATAAATAAGATAGAAACAGGGAGGTTATTTCCTCTGGCAGGTGAAACTAGAACTAGGGGGTATAGCCTCAAAATTAAGGGATGTAGATATAGGACTGAGTTGAGGAGGAACTTCTTCACCCAAAGAATTGTGAATCTGTGGAATTCCCTGTAGTTGAGGGTTCCTCGTTGAATGTTTTCAAAGCTAAGTGAGATAATGTTTGAACAGTAAAGGAATTAAGGGGGTTATGGTGAGAGGGTGGGTAAGTGGAGCTGAAACAACAGAAAGATCAGCCATGATCTTATTGAATGGCGGAGTAGGCTTGAAGGGACAGCTGGCCTACTCCCGCTCCTAGTTCTTATGTTCTTTCAATCTACTCTTCTGCACTTGCTGCTCACAATACGGTTTCCTTTACATTGGTGAGACCGATGCAGACTGGGTGACTGCAATGAAGCATTGTGCAAGTTCGAGGAACAACACCTCATTTTTCCCTCAAACATTTTACAGCCTCTCAGACTCAATATTGAATTCTACAACTTCAAAACCTGATCGTATTATGCCTGACCTCAGTTTTTCTTACATTCTCTGTGCCTCCCAACTCTCCACAGCTTTGTCTTTTCTACATTCCTCTAAGTAGAAAGAACCTGTTTTCTCCCTGTCTCACCTTACGTTACACCCATTTTAAATTCCCTTTCCTCTTTCATCAAGATTAGCCACCACTTTGTCTTCTGCATTGGGCCTCCACACCAACTCGCTGCTCCTCTGTTTCTGTCAAAAGTATAAAAGCCACTATCTTCCAGTCCCCCTCAGTTCCAAAGTGTCAAATTAGACTTGAAATATTAACTTTATGTTTCCCTCCACAGATGCTGCCAGTTTCTCCAGCACTTTGTGTGTTTGTTTCATATTCCTACAATTGTCTTTTCAGTTCAAAGACTGGGGTTACCATAGTGATATCATACTGTTGACAGCACTGCCAAAGCAATTTTTATTCTAATTGATTTCACAAGGAAATCTTCTATAACTTTCCAACACAGCAGAACGTTCTCATAGCTAAAGCTGTAGGTGGGTGCAGCATGATAGAACTCACAGACATTAAGTGGCCGCTGAGAGGAATGTTCTGTCATTTTGTGAACATTCATTGCATAACGAACGTAGATGGACATCTCTTTAAGCTTCATTTCTTCAATTTTCTCATTCTTAAAGTATCAAAATGACACTGTATTGTGGTGATAAATGATAGATTTTCACTATATTTTACTGTATTTCTCACTGTAGAATACACATGATGATAAAATCATTCATAACGTTCTTTTCCTCAATAGGCTATGAAATCCTCACTGTGACGGGTGAGGGAGATGATGCTGAGACTAAGGAAAATGTCTGGGTTATGTTTGAAGGGAAAAAAGGAAAATCCAAAGAATTCACACTGGAAAACTCCTCCAAGAAAAGAAAATTTCTGAGGTAAAGTTGCCAATAGCTTAAGGCATTAGAAATTGAAGCAAAGTTTTCCTTTAAAGAAAACAAAGGCATAGCCCGCGGTCAAGAGACAACAGAGTCTGTAAAGAGAAGAAAAGAAAATTCAGAAGTTAAAACAGATGGCAGACTGGAATTTTAACAAGCTCTTAATTGTGCAGAAGGTATTGGGAAATGGGGAGAACTAAGAAGTGCCCCAATTTTAGGAAAGCCTGTTAGAATTGCAGATGAAATCATGTGGGGCATGGATAGGGGAGTCCAGAACTAGAGGGCATAGTTTTAATTTGAGAGGAGAAAGATGTAAAAGAGACCTAGGGGGCAACGTTTTCACACAGAGGGCAGTGCGTGTATGGAATGAGCTGCCAGAGGAAGTGGTGGAGGTTAGTACAATTACAACATCTAAAAAGCATCTGGCAAATTGGACTAGATTAATTTAAGATATCTAGTTGGCATAGATGCATTGGACCAAATGGTCTGTTTCCATGCTGTACAACTTTATGACTCTATGACTCCAAATGAAGTTACAGAGAGAAGTATAAAAGTCAGTCCACTTGTATGGCTTTGTAGGAACAAGAAGGTAAATATCAATGGTAAAAATGACTACATTGGTAATAACTGGGGTTTATTTGAAGTTGTTTACTTTAGAAGAACTTCATAATTGATTTGACTGCATTTATTTTGTGTTTAGAGGTGCAAAGGACAAATTTGAATTTTCTTCAAAGAACGTTGGTGATATAGCAACAATCTGTGTGGGTCACTGTCCACGAGATGGAAGGAAATTTTCATCAAAGAATGCTGCAGAATGGCATGTTAAGGAGATTATTATTACAGAAAAGGAGCTTGGTAACAAGTAAGTATTGTCTAAATTGGGACATTAAATAAAAAAAAAACCACTGCGCATAAATTTAATCTCCAGTAGATGTTTTTTATGTGTACTTGAGGGACATTGGCATCACTGGCTGAGCCAGTATTTGTTGCCTGTCCCTAGTTGCCCTTGAGAAAGTAGTGGTGAGACTGCAAATCTGTCCTCAGAACCTGGATGCCCTGAGTCAAACATGCCCAATGTTACTTCCTGTAATGAATCAAAATGAAATTGATTTGCAGAGCCTCAAACCTATGCACAAAACTGACAGCAGGAGACTGAATCTAGTTAGAAGGGGTCTCAAAGGCAAAGCTGCTCCCTAAAGAGATCTTCCATATGATTCCCCACATTCGCCACCACTTTCTCCAGACTTTCTGCCAAAGTTTTGATAGGAGATTGGAAGCTTACTTTGGAAATTCCAACTGACTATTTCCATACTGGAATTGATGTGGAGAGTCCTTTTCCAAAAGGGTTAATGAGGCTGAAATTTCAACATCTATGAGGGCTACTGCTTTTTTAGAAACAGATCCTGATGGTGAGATGCCCCCATTGATAACACTTTCTCTATCATTAATACTTCCTGACAGTGAGTTGCTGTTCTTAAAAGTGACAGTGTTGTCACTGCTGGTCCCTTTACTAATTAAGCGGACCTTTCCAGAGACAACTGAAAGCAACTGATGCCCATTGGAGCATATATTTATGGTCTGGCTTACATGCCCTCTTAGAGCACAATGGTAGTGTCCCTACGTCTGAACCAGGGGATTCAGGTTCAAATCCCACGTGCTCCAGTGTTGTGTCATAATATCATTGAAGTGGTTGATTAGAAACCTCTTCAGAGCTGAAAATATGTTGCTGGAAAAGCGCAGCAGGCCAGGCAGCATCCAAGGAACAGGAGAATCGACGTTTCGGGCATAAGCCCTTCTTCAGGAATGAGGAAAGTGTGCCCAGCAGGCTAAGATAAAAGGTAGGGAGGAGGGACTTGGGGGAGGGGCGTTGGAAATGCGATAGATGGAAGGAGGTCAA